>NC_042527.1:12974740-13247260 GCF_900963305.1 Echeneis naucrates | reverse complement strand
GCCAGCAGAGACTTCTTGTGCCAAACACTTTGAGTCCTCTGCTTATGTGTTTGGGAATCTGGTGTGTCCTGATCCTTAGAAGAGTCTCCATTAGCAGCTGGGTTTGTAACGGCACACACTGAGGGTAGTGTCTGAAGCACTCGAATGCATCCTTGCATCTCTCACAGCTGTGATCCCTAAATGCTCCTACTGGGGGCTGAACAGAGGAGTTAGATGAGGGGATTTGGTGGGTCTGTCTGTGAATTGTGCGAAGCCTGACACTGATCTCTGGCTTAGAGCAGCACCTTACCGAGCCCTGGGAGCAGAGGAAGCACTTCAGACACGAGTGACAGCGTAACCATGTCCTTGCACATCATCCGGCGGAAGTTTGGCCTCAGAATCAGGTAGATGATTGGGTTGTAGATGGTGGAGGACTTTGCAAACATGGCTGGCATGGCAAACGCCAGGGGAGGGATGTTCTCAATGTGTCCAAAAGCAGCCCACATGGACACCACAGCGTAAGGACTCCACGCCGCAAAGAAACCGATGCACACAGCAACACTTAGCTTGCAGGAAAAAGAGCATAAGGGAGAAACATGAGTTTAAAAACCCACTTTTCAATTGCTTTTGGGGATTTCCTCCCCATATAAAAGTACATCTTAAAGATTAGCGTAATTCTACATTTTCTTTTTGTCAACATGAAACTACCAAAACCACCATTATCTAAATACATCCTTCTTCTGGCTTCCCCAGGTCGGTCTGCCACTGATAGGTTTCATTGAAGATGCTTAACTTTAAATATTGACTGTCATGACTACACACTTATATCTTTAAAAGATCACCTCTTAGCTTCCTGGAACACTTGGGCACTGTGGTTTTCATTAAACATTAGTCAAACTAGAGTACACAGTGTTAGTTCGGACCAATATACAATATACAATATACATAATGCAGTAGTTCGTATCTGCAGCGGCAGGATAGGCCTATGTGGGACTAATTTAACATTAATTACAGAGTTTGTGTTCATGGTCATCAAATAACACTACACCTACTGCAAAAGGATGGTTTGTAGGCTTCAATTCTTTTTTTTCTACAGAAACTGAGGTCTGAAGCACAGAGGAATGAGCTGTGAAAGTGTCAAAAAAAAGAATATCACCTGCCTTATCAATTAGAATGATAAGAACAAACTCTGAGGCTATCTGGTATGGCTCATTAGGTCTGGGCATTTATCTTCACAACCTAAAGGACCATTTTCAGCAGGCCTAAAGAAATTTGGAGGGCCCTTTTTATGAGTCAGAGGGATGCTTATGGAGGTGAGTATATGATGATGACCATTTGTCAGTTAAGGCAGCGCCAGCTTCTCATTTATCACAGCAGAACCAGTGCCAATTTCTGCTAATGAGAAGCTGCATCATTAGGTTGATTTATTGAGGTCAGTGTGTGGAAGCTCTCCAGAGGACTCTGGTCTCTAAGATGTTACTTTGATATTTACCCCTGAACCCCAAACTCCACCTCTGCATTAATGCTGCACTGTCAGTACGGTGCTTACACACTGACACTTCTTTCCTTAATTTGTATCAATAATTAGTTTTTTCCCTCCAAGTTACGTTTTAGATGTTTTACAGTACTTTTATCCTGCATGTAGATAAAAAGTGCAGCGGGTTCAACATACGCTTCTGCAGTCTGATAATATAAAGAAACTATAAGGATGAAGGCGAAAAGAGAGTGAAAAAGGCTGCAGATGCAGTGAAGCAAAGATCTCAAACCAGGGATCTCAGAGTTTAAGAGGATTATCCTTAGAAAACGTTATCTCTCTTATTATTTAGAATTCACCGATTAATAGTATATGAGCCAAATGGCATCTCTGGCATGATGGAAGTGACACTTTGTGTTACCTCCTCGTACCTTAACAATAATTGTCTGGATGCTGCTCATGTGCGTCTGCCTCAGTGTATGTTGCTCCATCGTCTTGCGGGATGCGTGCACCGTAACCAGGATGCTCACATAGGACGCTATGATAACACAGCATGGAAGGATGTAGCAGAAGACAAACAGTACCACGGTGTAAGAGCGCGCTGTGGTGCGCTGATTGGACGAGTGCCAGTCAATGCAACAAGCGGTGCCATAAGGCTCCGGTCCATATTCCCCCCAGTGGGCCAGAGGGGAGCAGGCGAATAACAGCGCGTAGACCCAGGCACAGGCAACAAGCAGACGGCTGTGAATAGAATTAAACCTGTTCCCTGTGAAAGCAAATAAGACAATATTATTTCATTGTCATGAATATTTCTGGCACAATTTGAATTTACTGATTAACCAAAAAGTGTATTGAACAATAAATTAAACAACACCTTTAAAGATCATTTGAGTTGCTTGAATTGCAGGAGTGAGGGTGACTGCTCCCCTCCAAATGCTGCCAGAAGTTCTTACTCCACAACGTGGAGAGAAATAGTCATTGTTCAAATTTTCTATGTTGATAAACCAGCTCTGAGTGACGGGCCTTTTGTATCTCTGTGTTGAAACCTTTTTGCTACATGCATCCAGCATTTATGTAAAAGTTAGACACGTGTCAGGGCCATAGAACAGAGATGTGAATTACTTCAGATCATCAGTTTGAATGCCAAAAAGTGTCACTAATGGAAGTACAGCCCTACTTGTAGTTGTCGCAGGCAACCATGGCTGTATTATACATCCCCAGCATTACATTATCAGAAAAATGTGTTGAAGAATGTCACTGTTAGTGTGTTTTGTCCTTTAACATGTTAACTATGTTGATCGACCTCACTGCCAAGGTTCATGGATAACATTTCTGCCGTCCTTTCTTACCCATACCTGTAAAATGAAGCAAACATGGTTCTTGAATGAGTGAAGTTTGTCCAGGGCTGTGGCCATGGAGCTTTCACCTGCAGCCTAAGTTTATTTCAGACAGAAGCAGGCAGACTGGACCTATCTAGCATTGTGACTCCGGATGCAAAAACTACGGCCAGAATCTCATTTTCCATGTGGGCAGGCTTTTGTTGAGTGCTAAAATATATGGCGTCATTATCTTCAGTTGCTAATTTTCATGCTGGCACAGGTAGAGCATGAGTAGTTGGGTGACTGGAGAGCTTAGTTAGTCAGATCCAATGGCTGAAAAAAAAAAAAAAACAAAACAAAACACAAAAACAATCTGATTGATCTGAAAAAAGCCCGACAGAGCAGTGGTTCTTTAATGTGTGTCTGGAGGTTCATGGGGGCTCCAAGCCATACAATTTTTTTCCAGTATTAATAATACATTGACAGATTAAAGTATTTTAGTCATGTGTTTCAAATATTTTTAGCCCTAAAAATATCAAAGTGATCTAGCAAAATCTTATCCCAGGGACCATAGCCTTATTTAAGTCAGTTTCAGGGAGGCATCATAATAAAAGCAATAGAGACATAATATAAAAGGAACCTTGTTTTAAGTGTCTTTAATATAATTTACTGAAAATGATCAGTAAAAAAAAAAAAACAACAACAACAAAAAAAAAAGAAATTTCACTGTTGAAGTGCTTAAACTGAGAACATTACACAACAACATTCAGGTCAAATAGAAGGCTTCACTGCACTGCATCAACCAGCATCACAAGTAATGTTTATTGAGGCCAGCCGCTGAAATTGTCAGTCATCAAAGGAAAGCTAATGAGCAGCGCTTCACGGAGGGATTAATTGGTTTTCTTCAACAGATAAATTGACGTCCAGCCACTTAGTCATGTCATTTCAGTGGGCAAAACAATATCTTCTCTAAGGACTTACCATAGAATGGGTAACATACTTTTACAAAGCACACCATGCTTAGCAGGGTTAGAGTGGACAGACTGCAGATGCCAAACAACATGCCGCAAAAAGCGTATATGGAGCACACTGTTTTCCCATACAGCCACCTGCGTGGGTGGGCAAGGGGGTGTGAGAAAGAGGAAAGAGGACGATGCAAAGCAAAGACAGAGAAGAGAGATCAATGAAGGAAAGGATGAGAAAGGGAAAAGAGGAGAGCACCATTAGCGCTACAATCCTCATCTGTCAACACACTGTCTCTGTTATTATTAACCAGGCATGTATTTAAATGAGCCAAGTCTAATTCAAAGTCAAAGCAGAACATTCTGGCTTATATACTTTCCTTAGAGCAGGTGCTTCACATGAAAGTATCCCCTTTTCTGACTGTGAGAACAACCACCTTGTGTTTCCAAACCATTACAGCTACAGACTGTGCTGGGTGTCGTACCTGTGGTAGAAGCTTGACGTTATTGCCATTGGGTAAAGGGACAGAGTCAGGCACAAGTCACTAACAGCAAGGTTGATGATGAAGTACTCAGCAGGTTTGAGGAGGTGCTTTTTCTTGTATGATACATACAGCAGTGTGCTGTTTCCAAACAGTGAACAGACTCCTGCAGTAAAATAAAGTGTCAGATAATTCGTTTCAGATATTCAGCATCTGTCTGCATCTTGGAACATATCATTTGTTTTCTCTGGGATCATTAGATGGGAATACATTGCTTGTACATCTGAGCAGTGATTATGGGACTAAAGCAACAAAAGAGTTGGCTTAGCTGAGCATAGAGGCTGGGAACTGAGAGACCAGCTCAGTCTCAGCCTGTACCTTAGGGTAACATGTATTAAATAAACATAAACTTTTACTTCTACACTAATTACAGCAGACACAGTAGCAAAAACACTGGCGTTACACCACCATGCTGAATACATAATTAAAGCAAAACACTGCAATTAGGAAACCTGAACTGAACTTGGAATCTAAAATTACCCTCTTTAAATTGGTATTGTTAAATGAGCAAGCAAGGAAGTCACAAGAGAAAGTAACATTGCACTTTCTGGTTTCCTTCAAACAGGCTGCGGCTTACAAACACAATGAATGTAAGAATTCTTCAGAAATACCACTAAGACGATTGAAAGTGAAACCGGAAATGAGAATTTTTCAGTACATGATCAAGCCATAGAACTCATGATCAGTGACATCTTATGCTGTTGTGTTGCATGTTGCATGTTGCATGTGCTGTGTGTACATGCCTCAGTGGTCTGCCTTTCTGTAAAAATTACTCACCAAAAACAAAGTAGACCACAGCCACCGTTATATCCAGTGGCACAGGTATGTTGGACAGGAACGCAGTGTCTTCTAACAAGCCCATCTGAAAAGAGGTTTTCAAGAGCAATGGATTTTTAAATATATATATATAAAAGACATTTTTCAAATCAAATCAAATCAAGCTGCTTGACTGATATATAGGTTTTTACAAGTGACCTAAAGGTAATGCTGATTAGACTTAAGTGCTGTCATGTACTTGGCTTGTTTTCTGATATGTTGACCTTATTCGATGTTGGCAACTGTTTGTAATTTCTCCTTTCAGTTGTCAAACTTCAGTCACGCAGGGAATGAACGTGTTACACATATGCATGTGACAATGATGTATTGACGTTTTCACAGTGCCAATATCTGACTGTTATTTGCACACATCTGAAATAATTGCACCTGTCTTCAAGCCAGATGTGATCACTTCCTCAGCACTCAGCATTTGCATGTCTTCATTCTGCTTCAGCAGATAAAGGCTGATCCTATCATCAATCATGTGTCATCAATGCATGGCACAAGGGCCAATGAACAAGCAACTTAATGATAGATAACACGGAAATCGACCATTATCTGCTGTTCATGTGGCCATATCATATTTTGCAGTTTTTTTGTCATGCCCTGAATCATACAGCATTTCAGATTCCACCTCTGCAACAGTACGATTTATTAATAAAACACAAATTAAGAGCACTGCAACTGCAGTGTGTTCACATGAAAATAAATTCTGGGATTTGACATACTGTATTCATTCCCATATGCCTGACAGCTCAGGAATAATGTTTTGTTGCACCTGAGTACAAACCTAAAACACACAAGAAGACTTCCCTCTTCTGTTTCTTTGTTAACCTCATGCTGTTTTAACTTTGATTTTTCCTTGAATCTTTGTTCCTCTAATTTGTCTTTAGATATTGTTTGCTAGGTTCCCACCAGATGGAGCAAGTTAAAGCATTCATTTTGACAGTGGGAGTGTGTAAAATTATCATCTCTCTTCACATTATTTGACTGACTGGTTGGCTATAGGCTATTGAACCACACACGAAAAAAAACTTTTTTTCCACCATTTTTGTGTGCTGTGTCCCCTGTGGTATGATGTATTAGGTTACCGTAACTGTACTTATATCTAACCCGTCACTGTCCTCAATTATGGTTTGTGTTTTTGCTTAAGTAACCTCTAAGGTAAACACTCAGTCTCATTCGAGTATGAACGTTTTCCTACAAATCTACAAATATCAATACAGCAAAAAGTAAAAAAAAAAAGAGATAATTAAAATAACAATCTATCATAAATATTTTAGTATGGAAGGGGGTAAAACATTATCTCTATCTGCTTTTACGCTTCATGTGAGGCAATAAGTCAATGAAAATATTGTGGTGTAAACGGTTACATATCAAACGACAGTATCTACTAAAATTGATAGCTGCTCACTCTGTCTTAGTTGTGTCGTTTTGTTGTTAATTGGAGAGGTTCCGTGCGTAAAGGCGCAAATACGCGCGCTGTTAATTAGCAGGCTTACAGATGTAACTCTCGCTTGAGATGCAATTTATGTGCAAACTCCTTCCAAAATCGACTGACAGAAATAATAATAGTAACAAAAATGCATTACCTCATCGACTTAGTGGTGAACAAATCAGCGTTAACTAAAACGATTGCTGATCCAAAGAAGGTCCCGCTAAATTCCCAGTATTATGCTATAAGTGTGATCCCAGAGGAGCTGCTCACAGCTTCAGCACTCTCAGAGGAGCCGATGTGTGTCCGTGCACACACTCAGGGAACACGCTTTCACTAGTAGTGATGTGTCGTTCGTGAACGATTCGTTCATTTTGAACTAATCTTTTGGATGACTCAGAGTTCATTCTCCGGGTCAAGCCTAGTCTCTAGTCTGTAAAACAATCAGCGGTACAATTTAAAAAAACATTGTCCAGTAGTTTGCTTAAAACATATACAAAATGTCAGATGAGTATTTTAACATGCTCGCTGTACTGGAGAAAAAATGGGACAATAAATAAATCACATATGTGGGTCTTGCTCACGTCCCTTTTATCGCCTTCATTTTCATGGAGAAATGACCCCACTGAACGGCCGGAGGGGACATTCATTGATATTACAACTACCTGATGGAGTCCCCCGTAAGATCATCATTTAACCTGATGGAGATGGAAAGTTAGGCTACATCGGACAGACTACATCATCATCAATAGCTTTTATAATCCAAACGTTTCAAATCTGCCCCACTTTATGGGGTTATGGGGTAAAAACTTACCCACTTCACTAATGACCCGTGATCCTGCAAACTGGAGCTCTTTGATCAATTAATGACATCAATTACAAATTCATTCTCCCTTTCTCACTTGAAGTGTTTGTTCCTTGTAGCTTTGGAAGTATGCAGGTGATCTGTATCCATTTGGTTCCAGGACAGTGACAGATTCTCTGAACTTTGGCTCGTAGATGAAAGGAAAACTACTCCAGATCCGACTCTCAGACATGAAGGATTTGGAGGGTTTTTGTATCAATATTGGTCCCATCAAAGGGGAAATTTCATTCTCTTTTAATACACTGTTCGATATTTCTGTAACTTCTAAGTGGCTGAGTTTGTGTGAGAGTGATTCCTGTAAGGTTACTGATATTTGTTTTTATTAGCAGCAAGAAACAAGACAGAGATTCATTGTTCAAGTCAATCACTATCATACTTTTTTTTTTTTAAGTATTATCCATAAACCTATTTTCCTTACAGGTGGATGGCCTGAACAAGTTAATTGACTATGCTGTATATTCTTTTTATGGCTTTTTATCACCTTCCAAATATTTCCCTGAAATTCACAGGGTGTACTTTACCATTTCATCTTCTGAGACCATGTGTACGCTTCAGTGAAGTTTTAATTGAAATTCTTCAGGGTTTGAACAACCTTGTTCCACTATGTCTCTGTAATAATGAACTTGCCAAAGGGTCAATGGATTTGAATAGTTAAATATCAGTTTTCATTGTTGCTGCACTGTGGTGCTTTATGGGATGATTGTGAATTCCATGGAATTGTCCCTTTCAATAGCACAAACAACAATGTGATGTGGTCAGTTACATCTTATTATTGTGAGTCTCACATGAACATAAATGACACCAATCACAAAGGGTCAAGCAGACATTTGATGGCCCTTGAAAATTAATTTTGAATTTATCTCAGAGAATTCAGAAAGGTAAACAATCCAGTTTGTCACAGCTTGAAAGTAGGGTTGAATTATCATCAAAAGAATTAAACAGTGAAAAAATTGTCTTACATACCACTTGAACTACTTCTTACATAAAGAAATTTACACACACACACACACACACACACACACACACAAGCCAACATGAAAAACGACTGGAACAGATTGAGCCAAAGCTTGAGATGAAAGCTGCAGTAAAGGTGTGTTTAAAGAATTAATTGTAATGGCCACAGAGGGTAGGAAGAAATGAAAGACCATGACAAGATAAAACACAGCATGAACATCAAAGTTGTCTGGTACGAGTATCGTATGAACATGTAACACATTTCCAAGTGGGGAAATGCTGCTGTTGCCTGCAGATAGCCATGACAAGAAGAATGGGAAGAATATGAAATATGCTTCGAAAAACAAAGGAAAAAAAAAAGAAAAGAAAAAACCCAAGAAAAACGTTAATGGAAATCATATAAAGCCAGCTTTACTTGCAAAATACACCTGAAACTGATATTTTCATTGGAAGTGTAAATTTTAAAAAGTGTAAATGTGACAATTAGTTACATTTAATGTGGGGTAAATAATATGTGTGTAAATGGGGGGACTATATGTAGGTTCATTGACTCATTTGAAGTTATTTTTAGGATTTAATTTTGTGCAATACAGTTTTTTGGATCAATGTAATGTCTTGCCTGAAAGAAATTCAATCATTTCTGCAACTCTTCTGATGTTTCACCTTTTCACATTCCTCCTTCTTGTTCTTGTAAAGCTGCAAGTGTGTAGATGTGTGATAGAACAATCCATTCCAGTTTTAATGAAGTAGCCTGTCCTCTGGAGAAATGAAAGGTTCTGCTTGCCCCTTTAAAAAGGACAAATGACATTTTTGTGAAATCAGAAATCAAGCCAGCCTAATACTGATACTAATATTTCATCTTTATTGCACATAATGAGAGCTGAACCAAAGCTGTAGATGTAGCCATGTTATATTGTTCATAGTACTAACATTACTACTACAACCAGTCTAAAGACTGCAGCTGCGGCAGCTGCTTTCTCCTATCTATTTCATCCCCTATTTTTCTCTGACCCAGAGCCATTTTCATGGTAAACTAAATGCAATTACTCCACAGCACTATCAGTCTGAACAAAAGAGCCATGTGCAGAAATGCTGAGATAACCACAGCTTTTTGAGGGATGTGCAGGCCAGTCCACAAAATGTGGTATGGAGTGGAAGTTAATGCCTTAAATGGTTCCCTGTTCATGATGGAATCACATACAATCAGGATAAACAATAGTGGGCGTGTTTCGATTCCCAGTGGGGTGACCTGAGCAGCACATTGGCGTAGTGGTTAACGCTGTCGCCCCACAATAAGAAGGGTGTGGTTCGATTCCCGGGCACCTGAACACTAAGATAATTGGTTAATTGGTAACGAGTGATGGACTACAGCAAGGAACTGCGACCAGACGATACCACAGACTAGACCAGAGAATAGACCAGACCACAGATGGGCTCTCTTGTCAGAGACTAGACCAGACCAGAGACCAGACCTCTGCAGAGAGTAGAGAAACCGGATCAGACCAGACTAGACCATAGACGGGACCTCCCCAGAGCCTAGACTGGACCCCTGCAGAGAGTAGAGACTAGACCAGATCACACCAGACTAGACAAGACACCAGACCCCCCAGGGAGTGGACCGGACTAGACCAGACCAGAAACTAGACCCCTGCAGAGAGTAGAGGGAGAGTAGAGGGACCAGATGAGACCAGACAAGACCTGAGACAAGACCAGAGACCGGACCCCTGCAGAGAGTATAGACTACCCAGACCAGATCAGACTAGAACGTTATCGTTATCTGTTGGGAAAATTCTCTGTGGGGCTCACTAATAACGCACCCCCCCCCACTAGTGAAGCAGCCGTCCGAGACACTCACCGAGCTCAACACAAAGAGGTTGACTATCATGTACTTCATTGAAGATGTCAGTAATTGGTAGAAAACCAAAGAGCATGGGAGAGAAGAAATTAAAAGGTTTACAGTGGATTTGATATTTCCACCAAAGTTGTGGGATGCATATTTCATTGTTTTATTGTTATGTTTTTGCTTAAATGTGTGGAAGCAAGTTTTATAATAAATTTTTTTTTATTTATAACGCACTTTATGTTTTACAAAAAAATCTCAAAAGTGCTACAAAAGCAATAAAATTTAGTTAAAAACAAATAACAAAAATAAAACAAAAAAGTCACACAGGAAACAAATTACAGATTAAAAGATTTTTTTTAAAGAGGTAAGTTTTTAAACCCTTTTTAAAATGGTTTATCGTCTGTGGAGCCCTCAGATGTTCTGGGAGGGTGTTCCACAGTCGCGGAGCAGAGGAACAGAAAGCTTGGTCGCCGAGGGTGCGAGACTTGGTCCTTGGAGGAAAAAGTCTGCAGCCGTTGGTGCAGCGGAGTGAGCGTGCTGAGGTCTGGGGGGGTCAGAAGTTCTTTAAGGTACTGGGGAGCGTTGCCATGGATACACTGGAATGTGAGGAGGAGATTTTGTATTCGATCCGGCGGAGATGGGGCAGTGCAGTGAGTGAAGGATGGGTGTGATGTGTTCATATTTACGTACTCTCAGCAGGATCCTAGCAGCAGTGTTTGGAATGTGTTGTCATTTCTGGATGCTCTTGTTGGGGATCCACCTGAGAAGTGGCTTACAGTAATCAAGTCTGGAGGAGACAAAGGCGTGGACGAGCTTCTCAGCATCTCTTAGGGTGAGTGTGGGAGGGAGTCTGGCTATGTTCCTGAGATGATGAAATGATACTTTGCAGAGGTGATTGATGTGGGCCTCAAAGGTTAGGTGTGGGCCAAACCCGATGCAGAGGTTGGTGACTGTTGATGATAGTGGGATGTCCTTGCCAGAAAAAGTAATGCAGGTTATGGTGGAGTTCCGTATCTGATGAGGGGAACCAATGAGGAACCAACTTTTCAGTTATAACTGAAGAAATTGTCTATATTTCATTACTTCAAACACTGTTTCAGGATTAAAGCATAAAATGCTGAAAATGGAATTCTCAAAAATTAAAAACTGAAAAAAAAAAAAAAAAACAATATGGGGAAAATTAAAGCAGAATTTGGAAAAAAAAAACAGATTTTATAGGACTCTAGGTCCTCTAAGGACCTAGACTGGTCCTAGGTCCGGTAAAATGAATCCAACTCTTTGCCTTCAACAAGGACGGGGCCGGTTGAATCTCTCTTTCCTCCATTATTGTAGTTTCTGCCTTGCTTTGGTGATTACTCGCATGCGTATGTCCCAGAACTGGCTCCGTGGTGACAGAAACCATCCTAAAGTAGCCAGACCATCCACTCCTTAACAGAGAAACCACAGCAGTGATGGTTATTCAGTCTATGATGAAGGATAGAAAAATACTGAAAAGCGTTCATTTCCACTGCCACCAGACTTTACAACTCGTGAACTGTTGGAAATAAGATACCAAACTGCAGAACTTCCCTGCAGGGATTAACAGATTATTTCGGTTTCAATTTCTACAATTATATGTTGAAAAATGAGTTGACCAAAAAAAAAAAAAAAAGTCATATTTAAGCAGCTAAATTTTAATAATTTTAATAATAATAAAATAACAACAATTTATACAATCTGCTTATAAATTAAAGTATTGTGTAATTGAAGAATGTAAAAAAAGAACCAAGCTGGGACCTTATTTTGTGAACCTAATGCAACACGGGGAAAAATAATATTTCCTATTATGTAGGGATGAAGAAGTTTATCACAACAGGTGGATCAGACAAGAAACTGTCCTATGAGGTTGAACAAGTGAGGGGTCGGGATGTACTGATGTGTGTTTTCATCCCTTCACTATAATAAATCAGGAATACACCTGGAAGTATTCCAAATCCTATAAACTTTGCTAATCTCATAGTTGCTATTCAGTCACAGGAAAGATATCAGCATGAGTTCAGCTCCATTAGTTCCATCTATTCTGTGAACCAATCTTTAAGTAAAACAAAGCAGGCCCAGGAAACATCAATAAGTAATCACCAACACATAAAATATGATACCACCAAAGCGTCCAAAGTTTGCATTAATGTGACAGCTGTGTTTGATGTTTCCTTCTGGTCTGTCCTAGTTCCACTATAATCACGGAGACGATGATTGCCTTGGGAACTAAAGCTTCAGAGTAAGATACTAATCACGGACCAACCCATCTAATGGAGTGGTGCACTTTCTCCACTTCTACATTTATGGGGCATACTTTAGTTGATGTGTTTTGTAGATTGTCATTTGTGAAAGAGCTACTCTTGTGGAGACATTGCATCCTGTTGTATTAGTCCTGGAGACGCACACAGTTTGCGTGTTCTCCTGACATTCTGCTGTGTGTGTTTCCCCCCAAAATATGAAAGACCTGCAGGTTTCATTAACTGTCAAATTTAAAAACGTGGGTATTAATGCATGTTCCTGTCTATTTAGGCCACTGATAAACTACAGCATCATTCTAGGCAATCTGTGCCTTCTGTCAGTGATAAGTATGCTGGGAGTTTATGTAAACAATGGATGAATAGCTGTTTCTGCAAATTATGGTGATGTTAGTATATTAACAATGTTGAAAATACCCCCCCCCCCCCACACCAATTACATTTAGAGTTACACAGAATTTACCAAGTATATCATCATGTGAAATTGCATTTTAAAAAAGCACCAGGAGAACATATTCTTCTGGTTCAATGTATTTGGTAGTTAAAGACAATCAATCAATCAAAGCATCTGTTGCAGTCTGATATAGAAGTGCAGACAGTGATAATCTCATGTCTGCCACTGCAACAAACTACAGTTTGCACTGCCAGTGACAATTAACAGTTACAATGTACATGCATTATTAGTATATATACTATAATGCTGTAGTATCATAGTATCATTGTAATTTTGAAGTTTGTAAAATGTGGTTTTTGATCCAGTATGGTGTTGAGCTATCATAGTAGGTTGTACAGCTGTTGTGCTGCTCCACGTTCCATTACAACCAATCTGCAATTGAGTAAAGACTTTTTTGCAGATAACAAAGGAGATTAAAGGTGTTGTGAAATTTAGACCCTATACAGGTCTGTCAATTATTGGCTTGTGAGCGTGTGTATGTCTTTCTTTTATTACCTAAAAGAAACTTCCTTGTAATTTCTACTTTCAAAGCATTTGTCAGAGCTCAGTACCTCTCATGTGCTGTCCCACACAAAGGGCCACTTTGGGACATGGGGGGAAGAAAAACTACACGTGTACTTGTTCTTCAGATTGCATGCATCCTTTGTGGGGCTACGCTTTGTTTGGTGAGGAATTATTTCTTTTTAAAGTTTCTCTAATAACTACAAACTTGTATTTTCTCTTCATCAGTCAGTAGGCCAGTAAATAATAAAAAAATAAATTAAAAAATCAATAACCGTTTAAATTTTTTTTCTAGTCCACACCAAAAGTAAGAGGTAAGTGTTTAAACAGGCAAGGCATCGATGCAAGTTAAAGTTGTAATTATTTAATTTTCATTATTGTTCTTTCTCCATTCACTCTTGTAGACTATGATGTGGACGGCGGACGGGACCTTGACATTTTTGACATCAATGAAGGTGTGCAGACAGAAAGGAAAAACCTTCATCCTTATTTCTATTATCATTTTCTGTGACCACAGTCTTTGTCTCCACAGAGGCGATTGAATCTTGTAGGGGGACATTGTGCTTGAGGAGGTATGATCATTTAACTGCCCATTTCAAATTTGTGAAGATGTTTCAACACTGATCTATGTTTGCTAATCTTTGTAATTGCTTTTATTGACTGCTGCAGAGGCAAACTCGTAATTCCATTTTAGGAGATGAGTATAGATGGCCAAAGACAATCCCGTACTACATGGAGGATGACTTAGGTAAGCGTGACTGTTGCAATCCTAAAATAATAAAAAAAAAAAAAAATAATAATAATAAAAAAAAAAGAATATGCATTGTCCCATATATTGATCCGTTTATGTGACTGTAATTCTCCTGTAAGAGCCATCTGGCTACATGTTGCTCCTTAAAGTTGCAAACAAGAAGAAGTGTGACTTTTTACAACCCTTTCCACCATAAAAGGCTTTAATCTGTCTAAGGTCCTTGACACCTTCTGGCCTCTTCATCAGCTCAAGAAATCTTATCCATTTATTAATTTAAATGTAAATCAACAAATTCACCACCTTCATATTAAATGTTTTGTGGACTCCATAATCCTTACAAACAGATTTGAGAGGCATTTTTTTCTTTTGAAACTTTAACAGGAACTCTTTTTCATCTTCTCTGCAGAGATCAATGCAAAAGGTGTGATTTTGAAGGCTTTTGAGCAGTACCGGCTAAAGACTTGCATCGACTTCAAGCCTTGGAGCGGAGAGGCAAACTACATTTCCATTTTTAAAGGAGGCGGGTAGGTTTTTATGGTCTGACTGGATAGCATGACAGGGATTCATCCATTATATATTCTTCTTTTCATAATTACAGAAAAAGGGCCTCAGTAATGATATTGTGGATTCTACATAATTTTTCCCCCAACAGATGTTTCTCCTCGGTGGGAAACCGGCGAGTTGGAAAGCAGCAATTGTCCATAGGAACAAACTGTGACCGCATTGCCACCATTGAACATGAGTTCCTTCATGCTCTGGGTTTCTGGCATGAGCAGTCCAGGGCAGATCGTGATGATTATGTCAAAATCATGTGGGACCACATCTCAGAAGGTACTGAACCTCTTACAAATTTCAAAGCTGCCCATTCATGCTCTCATATCTCATTAGTCTTTAACCTTTATGATAAACCCTTTTCATGGATTCAGTTGGCATGTGTGCAATTATAATGGTACAAAAGTTTACATTCATTACATCAACACTAAACTAGAGGCAGCGGCCTTTCTTATAGAACTTATAGATTTAAAACATTTTTTATAGGCATGTGCTGTTGGCCTGCATGGCTGTATCATTTTCCATAGTCAAGCAGAAGCTAATAAACACATTCTGAAATACCATACAGTCTAGCTGTGGTGCATTGACCTATGCTCATTTAATCAACTCTATTCTAGTCTGTCATTAAAATGTTGAGCTCTTTGACATGTCAGCAAAACTTTGTTAAAGCTTTTAACATGTGTCAGCTATTGATAAGCAACTTTTATTGGAGGATATTACTGGTGTGTTGTCTTTGGTGTATTCATTCTTCAGCAATCTTTTTATTGACCAAAGTACACAAGCTGTTCTTTTTGTTATACTGTACATCTTATGCATCCAAAAACTTTGTTAACTTTTTAGCACTCCTTGGCCTTTTGTGTCTAATTTTATGGGTTTTGTTAATGTGGTTTTTGGCCAGATGACTGAAAGGAGGACTGTGGTTGGCACATTCTCATGTTTTATTTAGCCTTTATGGATATTTTTTGATAGTTGAGCTTTTCTGTGTGATAATTTACTCAAAATAGAATGTTGTAGGGTTAGTAGTAGTGATATTCAAGTCATGTAACTAAAAACAATGTAACTGTAAATTAACAAAGTTAGCTTTATACTTCTGGTGATTTTATTTAAGCTTAAAATAATCATCAAGTGAGTGATTGCATTTAGACTTTTTGAAGATTATCATGCTGAATAAAACAGGCACGTCACTGTCGCAAGATAAAAATTGCTGTAGGCCAAAACAAAGTGAGATGTGGAGCTGGGGTCATAATCACAGTTGTTCACTCATAACAGACTGACTACTCTCACTCTCCATTCCCAAAAGCCAAGAAAGAATTTGTTCCAAGGACACAACAACAACAGACAGCACTAGGCTTTAGTCTTCTTCCAGCTCTTACTTCAGTTGGCTCAGTGATCTCTTTAGGAATATCTAAAAAACACACGAGTATGGTGAAATATGAAATTAAGTCGTTTCCTCTTTTTGGTACTTGGAGGGTGTAGTCTGATTGACATAGTAGTGGAGCTGTAGTCCATAATCTCTTATCCAAGTTAACGCCTGGGTCTAACTATGAAAAGACAACGGAAAGATACATTCATACATCCATGACTTTACGTCACACACACACACACACACAAACACAGGAAGCTTAAATAAGAGTAGTAACAAATTTTTCAGGGCATTTTAAACTCATTGTAAATCAAAATGGCCGACTGCAGTGATTGTAGTAGATTCATTACAAAGTTTTGCTGCTTCTCGTGTCAAAAAGTGTTCAAGCTACCAAAGTTTTCATGTAAATGTGACTGTATGTTAGACTGCTGTAGTCAACAAAACATCAAAACAATTTCTCAATTCCTGTAATTACAAAATGTAATCATCATTCTCCAAGTATAGTCAGATTGAAACACCTGTGAACAGCTTTTAGTGTCACGTGATTTCTGGATAGGAAGCTGACGTCTGGATGCTTCATCACCAGGAAGCAGAAACTCTTACAATGTTTTTCCGCTCACTATGACGTCATGCGACGTTAGCTCTGAACGGGACCAATAGGAAGACAGAGTGCGCTCCACAAATAGGACGAGAGACCGCTCTTCGGCGGGAACTTACAAACAAAACATGGCGACGAGGAGGAGGAGCGGGTGGAGCAACGACAGGGGAAGGACTCACGGAGCTGCCTCTCTGACGTTTTCCCGAGAGAGCGCCGTGACGGAGTCAAAAAAGACCGATACAGGCGTGAAAATAGCGAACTACTGAACTAAGCAAAGTAACTAATATTTTTGACATGTAAACAAATTCGTTACCTCCAGTCCCTTCTGCAGGATGGACAGCCCGTACCGCCCCCTCCGAGCCATCCAGGAGCGAGTCCATGGCCGTTTCTTTTTTCTTCTCTTGTCATTTCACACACAGCGCCTCTGTCGCCATGATTGACGGCTGCTTGCCCCGCCTCCTGATGACCTCTGCCCTCTGACGCGGTCTTGATGACAGCACGTGATGATTGGGGGCGGGGTCAGCAGGGGTCAGCCACCTTCAGCATCAAAACAACAAACAAAACAAACACACACACAAAAAAAAAACACAACAATCTCTGCATATGTAGTTTCATGTATCCATGGTTATCTTACCGAGAGCTCAAAATGAGGCCCCTACCTGTCTGCAACAGGTGATGCATATTTTGAGTAACGTAGTAGTAGCTGTCTGCTGCTCTGCGAATGAAGATTGACTGCATCCTTTTTATGACTGCTCTGCAGGTAAAGAACACAACTTCAACACCTACAATGACACCACCTCCAGCTCACTGGGCGTACCCTACGACTACGGCTCCATGATGCACTACAGTAAAAACGCCTTTCTTAATGGGACCGGGCCCACCATCGTCACCAAGATCTCTGCTTTCAGTGATGTCATTGGCCAGCGTATGGAGTTCAGTGACAGCGACCTGCTCAAACTGCACCGTCTCTACAACTGCAGTAAGAGTCAACGACCAGCAGCCAAGCTGCATATCTCTTTGAAATAAGTGTGGTGTGATTTTGATCCAGGTTATATATTCCAATTAAAAATGTTTCTCAGCTGTCCAAACATCTTATCTCCTAAAACGAAAAGTTCAAAGTCCCTCACTTGTCTGACTACGAACTGTCCTCTAGCTAAGGCCTCCACCTTCCTGGACTCATGTGACTTTGAACGTGAGAATATCTGTGGTATGATCCAGGGACCAGGAGACACAGCAGACTGGGTCAGGACTGCCAAAGCTGATGGAGGGCCAAACACTGACTACTCCAACTTGGGCAAATGCACTGGTGAGAATTACCTTGGAGGGATATGCTACGATATGACGTCTGACTCCATTACATCTCAAAACAATAGTCAACTTTTTACTTATGTGTCTGAGTCGTTGGTAGTGAGGGATTCCCAGCTAATATTCTGGGAGAGGATGGGGTATGGCATGGACACAAGTCTATTGCAGAGCCAGCATATGGAGACAAACAACCATTCACTGTCACATTTGTGCCTACAGGAAATTTAGAGTATCCGAGTAACCTAAACCTGCATGTCTTTGGATGGTGGGAGGAAGCCAAGTGCATGCAAACTCCACTCAGAAAGACCCAGCTCCGAGCATTGACCCTGCTAACCACTGTTTCACTGTCACCCCAAAAAAAAGTTCAAACAGTAGTCACAAAGTTGAGCAAAAGCTGAAAGCAGTCAATTTGTACAAATGCAGTTGGCATCTTTAAATCATAGCATTGGTTTATAATCCCACCACCACCACAGCCCTGCCAAGGAGGGCGCTTACTGCTGAAGGAGGGGCTCTCTTCACCAAAGGCTGTTTAATATCCCTCTGTTTAAGCGGAGGCTTGGGAAAATGTGAACGTATTATTTAGCCATTGATGTAAAACAGAGTGATCTGTTCCATTATTACATCAAATGACTGAAATAATCTGAAGTGTTTAGGTTATTAATCAAGTGACATTTGAATCTTAAGGCTCGGGATATTTCATGCACTTCAGTACCGGCTCGGCCAACACTGGGGATTCAGCTCGGCTTGAAAGCAGGCTTCTTTATCCCAAAAGAGGCTACCAATGTCTGCAGTTCTTCTACTAACAAGCGCCGGCCCGGCGGATACACTGAAGATCTATGTCAGAGAATATGACAAAGCTCACCCCAATGGCACACTGCGCTTCATAAAGACCATAGATGGTGACTATCCCTGAATCTTGTTACAGTTACAGAAGCTACCAGAACTGTGCTGGTAAAATGTTCAATAAATGTAAATCATTACCTAAACAGGATCCCCTCAGGAGCTGTGGCAGCTGCACCATGTCAGTCTAGACGCCAAAAAAAAATTCCGAGTCGTCTTTCAAGGGACCAAGGAGGGCTCTGGGCACTCATCAGGGGGATTGTCTCTGGATGACATCAACCTTTCTGAGACCACTTGCCCAGAATTTATATGGCGAGTGAAGAACTTCAGCCATCTTATGGAAACCACTCCAACAAACACATCTATCTTCAGTCCCCCATTCACCTCCAAGGAGGGTTACACTTTCCAAATGGAGCTGTACCCCAACGGAAAGGCAAGCTACGCTGGTCAGTTGTCAGCCTATGCTCATCTGGTGGCTCGTAAGGAGGACAGTGGTCAGAAATGGCCCTGCCCCTGGAAACAGATAACCATGATGCTGATGGACCAGAACCCACACATCCAAAAGCGCATGTCTAACCAGCGCAGCGTAACCACCGACCCCAACATGAAGGAAGCAGGTGCAGCTACATTTACTGTTATGTTTAGGTGCAAAAAAAGTAACGAAACTACAATTTGTGCTGTGACACAATTATTTAAACAGCCTTTCAACCTCCTTTTAAACAGATTCAGACTATTTTTTTTGGGATGACCCTCGAAAGGTGGGTTTTGAAGTCACACTGACAGATGGATCCAAGTATTTCCGAGGTCCAGGTGCTGGAACTCCAGTGTATCTAACACAGCTAAGAGCCAGCAGCAGAGATTTTATCAAGGGGGGAGATGCCATCTTTCTTCTCACAATGGAGGGTAAAAACTAAAACTAAACCACTTTTTCATTGATATGATCAATTTCTTATCCATTAGTATTCCACATACTCATCTCTCCTGTCTGTACAATAATCATGTCAGATCAAGAATACCAGTCATGCGTGATTATATCGGTGACTCATATCCCACCTGTCAGAAAAACACGGCAGTTAATTATGGGGTCCTTTTTCATTTCATATTCATCGATGCTCCTCCACTTCAGGCGAATTAACTGCCTCTTATTTATTCTGACTTCTATCTTCAGATGTGTCTCATCTGACTGTGACCCAGCCTACCACGACCATACTGCCGGTCACATCTACATCATCTTCATCCTCTGCCACCCCTGTTACTGCCGACGCCTGCTTCAGCGTGGAGTGTCTGAACAATGGAGTCTGTGTGGTGCATGAGGGGAAAGCTACGTGCAGGTGACTACTTTTTGGCTGCTAATGTTACAGTCTAAAACATTTAAGGGTTTCTCTGACTTTCACACCAAATTGAGCGTTAATTTAGTTCTGTGTGACATCATGACTGTTATCAAAGGAATAATTTAAAAACATAATTTCCTGCTTCATGTTATCTGTGGACAAAACCAAGCCAGCTGTTTCACAATGTCTTTATCTTCGTACTGAGCTAATCACTTCTTGATACTGGCTATATATTAACCACCATCATTTTTTCCTGATATTGAATATATGATGGTGGTATCTAAGAAACATAGCTGATTGATGCTTATCATAGCTAGTAAATCTAAATCATTTTAAAATGTTCTTTTTGCATAAACTACAAACTTTTCAATCCTTTCAATGAGTTCAGAGAGTACCTGCAAGTTTTTTTGTTTTTTTCCTTTCTGCTCTCCAGGTGTGAGGTAGGAGATGACTGGTGGTACTATGGAAACAAATGTCAGTACAGGGGCTCCACCAACGACAAAACCAACCTCGCACTTGTCCTTCCTCTGTCTGTGCTGGGAGTCATGCTGGTGGTTACAGTGGTCAGTGTCATCTGTGTGAAGAAGAAGTATAAGAAATCCAGGAGTAATGATGATATCGTCATGGGCAACGTGTGTGCAGAAAAACTGTAGGACACTTTCAATTGCCAAAAAAAAAAAGAATGGCAGGAAAAAAACTACAATAAAATCAATCAACATTTTTGATTTTGCTAAATACCACGTACAGACGAGCAGGCTTTGGATATATAGATCAATGTAAGCCATCACATGTATTTGATTATAGTATTATGAGATTGCCCCCTTCTGGTCATGTAGTGTACAAACAAAATAGAACTGTAACAGCATTATGTCAAATAAATTATTTTGAGACAGAGTTTTATATCAGCACCTGAACAAATAAAGCTTATTAAAAAAGTCACAGACATGATGACTTATATTCACAAATTTAAAATTTATTATACCAAAGACAGGAACATTTGTTTTGTCTCTTCCACATGGATATATTTGTATTACTGAACTTGACACAGTCATGCGGTGATAACAGTAACTGTAGGAGGAAGGAGGGGTGGAACCAATATACCTGTCACTCACTCTGTGTGTGTGTGTGTGTGCGCGCGCTCATCTGTGTGTGTATGTGTGTGTATGTGTGTGTGGTGTGTTGTGTGTGTGTGTGTGCATATACATGTATGTGCGTGCATGCAAATATCTGTCAATAGTGTTCATTAGATAAAGTGATGCTATATTGTGTTTTGGGTTTCAGACCAGCAATTGCACAAAAACATTTGTGTTGTGTCATATTGGTGCGCGTCCATTGTAGAACAAAAACAGAAAGAGGGAGAGGGATGACACCGTCATAATAGCCACATAGCCCTCCCCCACTGTCATTTTCACCGACATACAGGTGCACTGTTCCTTTAAAAGCATCAGTATACAACATTTGTCTTATTTACAATCATTGGAAAAAAAAATCACCATTTCTCTCAGAGAAGATTAGTAAAAGTGACTGAGTCACCATAAAGAGTATGCAACTCCTAGGAGTTAGTATTTCAAATTTCTACAAAAAAATTCTATGCCATTTTCAGGCCAAGAGCCATGATTTACTGAAGAAATACAGTATTTTAAGTGCCCTATCTACAACAGTTACATGTGGTATTACGTGTGGACCATTCAACATAGTTCACTGATAATAAAAAGATTATGTCTCTCTGTTTAAAAAGTTCTTTCAGGAACATCTCTGCTTTCACATTAAAAGATATGGTAAGTTCTTACAAAACAAACAAACAAACAAACCATGGAATTGTTATCAACATTAACAAGTGTTGTGACGAGCTAATGCTATTGCAAAAAGACTAAGTGTTGATTACATAGTCAGCTGGTTGTCTAATGTAAAAACGCTCCACAGTCTGTTTGAAGGGCACGACCATGGACACCGGGAGCTTTGTCCACAGGCTTTTCAAGAGGGTTGAGTATCATTAAAGGGCTCATTTGCTTGTTTTATTCTACATGTTGCTCAGGTAAAAACAGGCAGAGCAGTTACAGTGCATGGTTCTCCAAAGATGACGCTGTGTAGAGCTGTTGTACGTGCATTTTGTGGCCTGTTGAGGAGACTGGTTTCATTAGTGATCATTTTTGGGAGAATCAGAGCAGTTGAGAGGCCGACGAGGCTGTAGTTGGCGGTGTTACGGTTCAGAGAGGGGTGTCGTAGTAGTCTGTGGGCTGATCTGTCCCAGGCGGCTTCTGCTGCTTCTGCTGATGCTGCTTCATGATTTCCTTCACCTCCTCCTCAAGCTCAGGTGGGATGATGAACTGGTCATCTGGGTCAGGCTGGGCTGGGGCTGTGAAGTAGCCCCCAGATTTCTTAGAGGGAGCGTCAGCAGCCACCTCAATCAGGTTGTGACTCTTTTCTTGGCGTGCAACTGAGCCGTTCACTCTTCTTTTGCCTGCCAACTTTCCTCCATCTCCACCTGCTGCTCCAACTCCCTGCCATGACTCCTCCCTGTCCAGCCCGTTCTCAGCCTCCCCAAGGTTCATGTCGGCCCCTTCCTCAAGGGGCTCCGGGGTGCACGGTGGTGGAGGAGGCGGAGGAAGGGTCAGCAGGGTGCGCTCCTGGCTGTTTGACAAGGGCAAAGATGTTTGGGGCAATGAAGAGGAGGATTCTGCTTTGAGGCAGTGGACATCTGCCTCCACTTCCACACGGCTCCCATTAGAGAAAACACCAGCAATGGGCTCCTCGTCCTCACTGTCCAGCCCATTGTCAGACAGAGCACTGGAGAAGGTGGCACTAGACAGCTGCCTCTGGAAGGAACCCGCTAAGCAGGCAGGGTGAAGGGCACAACAGCTGCGGGTGGATGGCAGCTCTGAACCTGGGAACAGATATTGACAAGGCTGGGTGGTTGCGTGGGCCTGTTGGTGTTGCAAGGACAATGAATGGGCCTGGTGGTGCAGGTGGAGATGAGGATGCTGGGTCTGATCATGCAGCAGCACCAGGGAGCTCTGTGGTGGTTCATCAGATGAAGCTGTGGAGCCCACCTCGCTGCTCATCTCGCTGGTACTGATCTCGCTGCTGATTTCGCTGCAGGAAGAAGGAGGCACCGGGAGGGAACTATCCGAAGGCCGCTCCTTGATGCCAGAGGACGATGAGGGGTAGGGGCCCAAGCCGGGGCTGGGAGGCGGCTGGGGAGGCTCAGAGCAGCAGCAGGAGCAGCAGTCTTCACTCACACTGAGCTGGACCACAACAGCGCTCAGGCTGTCAGTGCAACCGTATCCCTGTGCCAGCGTACACAGCTTCTTAGCAGCAGCAAGGCCATCTGGGACGTTTCGAACAGCCTCAACAGCTTCGGTAGGAGATACAGTATCCCACAGGCCGCGGCTGCCCAGGATGAAGAACTCATCCTGAGGGGTGAGAGTGACTGTCTGCACATAAGGACAAGGGATGACTGACGGGTAAAGGAAGGAGTAGCCCATAATTCGTGTAGAATCAGTTACACCATTCACTTTGTTGTCCTAAGAAAAGAGTAAATATATGACAATAGTTAGAACATGAATACACTCCACAGTGATTTCCACTGGTACATGGTTTGTTTTAAGGATCTTTACCTCAGTGATGATGGCCCTGTGCTGCCGGATCCGTCGGTATTCCTCCTCCAGCCCGACATTATGAAGCAGGGAGAGAGACAACGGCTTACCATCGCGGCACAGGATGGCCTGGCACTTGCCCACGTTTGCAGCTGTGAGGGTGAAGCAGCCACCGGGATCAGTGGGGTCGTGTCGAATATGACAAAGAGCCGCTGCGCCACCCAGTTTCTGACCCGCAGTCCCAAGTTTTCTGCAGCAGCAGGGAAAAGAGGATATCGGAGCAGTTTAAAAACTAAACTTTTGCAACACACAAGATGACAGAAAGCATAAATATGCCTATCGTGTACCTTTGCATGACAAGGAAGGTGTTGGTCATGTAGTCCTCTTCGCTCTTGGTTTTGTGTAGTTCTTCAGCAAGCACGTCGTTCATTGTGCACTGCAAAAGGTAGGGCACTTCCACATTCCTGTCCCCATCAAACACCCCATAAAGAGCTTCACGACTCCCACAGAAGCTGTTCACCGAAAGGGCTGCAACGCACAGTCTGATGAGAAAAGCAATAACAACAAAAAAATGAATACACGGATAAGGACATAATGTCACTGAAACATGCCCTCCGCTCGGAAACAATTTGGGCTTCAAAGACATAATCACTTTCATTTGTTTGCATATTGATCCCAACCACATCACACATTAATAACCTTGGACAAGCTACGATTCATTACTGTGAAGTAGAACCACCATCAATAAAGTGTGGGATTAAAGCCGTGTACAGTACCATAATAGCATCTTTAGTTTGCACATCAAAAATATTGGATTGGAAGTAATGACATGTGCGCACAATTCCTGTTTTCAATATAACCTTCATTTAAGTCCTCCGGCTGCAACAATGCTCATTCTTCTGAGCTTTGGTTTAGTGATTGTGTGATAGCAGTTGCTTTTTCATCATTGTCTGTGCTGAACTCACTTGTTCTTGACGCCTGAGGCCTCTGTGTAACCATGACTCCACACAGCGGGCCCACCAGATGCCTCATTCGATGAAAACGTTGGTGGTGGATCAATACGGAAGCAGCGAATATTGCTGGAAAACAAAAGAGCAAGATCAAATAGATTGTATCAAGCTGAGGAAAAAGCTGTATCAAACACTTGAGGAATCCATTTTGGGTATTTCTAAAAGCTGTAGACTACACGCTAAATATATAAGAAAAGATAAAGATTAAACCTAAATTGAGAATATTTAAAATGCAAATTGAAGTTACACAAAATACAAATAATTGTCACACTTAAAAGATCTGCAGATGTCCTGCATATAACCTGCAAAGAGACAAAAACATACTTGAGCTGCTCAAGGGTTTTGTGGTCCAGATTGAGACGAGGGTTTCCGGTCAGGTCGAGCTCCTGGAGCTTTGGAGGCAGATTCTCTGGAAGTGTGATCTCGTTCAGCTCATTGCAGCTCAGATCCACACACTGATAACAGAGGGCAAGATGTAAGAAGTCACATAAATGCATTCACAGTACAAGTTTAAAGGTTCACAGGGGTGTGCGACTGCAGATTGCTTACTTTCATCTCCATCAGCTGCATGACCTCGGGAAAGACCTCGATGGCGTTGGAATGGGCGATGAGAGTGTGCATTCGCCGGCAGTTCATGATAGTGGTGGGCACAGTCTTCAGCATGTTTCCACTTAGGTCCACCTCCTCCAACTCCTCCAACTTGGCCATTTTACTGAAGAACAAGACAAATTAACAGGTTAGCTGAAGAATGTGATACAATCTACGGTTCTATTTGAGGAAACAGTGATACTGCAGTGTAAAAAGTGATTTCCTTACCTGGCTGGGAAGGTCTGGAGGTGGTTGAAGGCCATGTGCAGGATACGAAGGTGTGAGTGACCTGTCAGCATGGGCACGCACTTGTCTGTCAGCTGGTTATTGGTGAGGTAGAGCTCCTGCAGGATACTGTGACTCTCGTCTGACAGACTGGAAGGTGGCAGGTGCTCTAGCTTGTTAGCCGATGCATTTACGCATCGTAAGCTGAACATAAAAATGAAGAAGATGTGTGAAATGATATGTCACTTTTATTACAAATTTCTTGATGAATTTCTTCTTTTATGGCACCAAACAAAATACTCTCACTTAATCCATGTCCTATTTTATTCATTCTGTTTACTTCATGTTTTGTAAATGCATTTAACTTGTTTATTTGCTGTATTCATATCCCACTTCATTGGCTTATCTGTCTACTTTGAATGTGAATGGGCCTTTATGTCCATTTATAAACACAATGAACAGATATTTAAAAAGTATTCTTCCATTTTTGAAGCAGTAATGAGATGAAATATGAGATGAAAACACTCCTGCCAGCTGATGATAAAAGCTACCTGTCAGATTTGAGGAACAAGTTGCAGGGCAGCTCCACCAGTTGATTGTGCTGTATGTCCAAAACCTCCAGCAGAGGGCGCTCCACTCTTTCAGGCAGCTTCTGCAGCTGGTTATGTCCTGCACTCAGCTTCCTCAGACTGTTGCTGCATAACAACCTGCAGCATGAAGAACGTACAGACGGTTGGGAAGAAGTCTTACATCAAGAAAAGAAGAAACACACACAGACTATTTAGAAGCTACAAGGTTTCAAGGATAGGTGGATGGATGGATGTATAAATGTACAGATGTACAGGTAGATAGATGTGGGCTGAAATAGCCATGGAAATGAGGATAGTGCAGCAGGAGGAAGTGGAATCAGAAAATAGCAGCGCCCATAGTGGCGCCAGCAGCTAAAAATTAATCATCCTGACACTTATTGGGTCTGTAGACACTGAGAAGATTGGGGAATAAGAGAAAAAAAAGAGGAATAGAAAAGAAAAGAAATATGAAATAATGAAAAGAAACAGAGGGAAGAGGGAAAAGAGAGTTGCGTCTGAGCTGACCTTCTAAGAAGCCATATAAAGTGGAAGAGAATGGGCCAAGGCTGTGGAGGTTACAGGCTATTTGTGTGATTTATGAGGCTTTATGGGGGAAAGATGAGTGGCCGACAAAGGGCAGGGAGAATAATGCTGCCTGCTGCCACGTTTACAGGCTTATAGTCACAGTCACTGACACAGCTAGACTCACCGCGCCGGGAGCTCAGTGATGAGGTTGTGACTCACGTCCAGAACTTCCAGTTTCTTGGCTTCACACAGCCAGTCTGGCAAGGACTCCAAATGGTTCCTACAGAAAGAAAGCGAGTGTGACATAGAGTGTGATGATAAATCATTTCCCAATTTGAAAGTGACGCCAATAGCATGTAACAGCATGCACCAGGTGTTGAATTTCTGTCCTGCTCAAGAAGACATGGCAGAATCTTCAGTTGAGGATGTTAATGCTTAATTTGTTATTTGGAATATTGTAGAATCCTGTCGCCAGGAAAATTAACCAAGTGTTGATGTTTTGTGTTTCAGACAAAAAAACAAAAAAACACAGATGGAGTTTGGTTATTTGCTAACAGCCTATCTTTCACTAAATCAAAGGCCATGTCAGCATTCATACAGTTGAACCAAGGTCACCATACTTTCAAATATCCAATCACTGCCATTCAGTTCTGTCAGAGAGCAAATTATGTGACTCACACTCAACAATTTGAGCTGTTGTAGGACAGACATGATGTGGTGTAACCGATCCACATTTTCAAAATACTTTTTCCAATTAGTGCTGCATTCTCTTTTTTGTATGCACGTGTGTCCTGGGAATTTCTCTCACCTCGAGATATCCATGCAGCTAAGATTGGAGGGCACAGGACTGACATCCAGTTGTCGCAGCTCTGTAGGGAGAAATCCAAACACATTAACCTACAGCAAGGACAAATGCGGTCTATTACAAAAGCAGGTAGATAGAAAATGAAGGGGAGACTTTTGGGAGGGGGGCAGGTTGGAGTAGGATGACAGCCAATGAAATTGCAGCAATCATGAAAAATATGCATTTAGAGAGAAAAGCATATTAGAAAGGAGAAGAAAAGGGTGAGGTGTGCTATAAGTTAGAGTTTCAGAAAATAAATACATTTCAGTGATTTCAGTTGTGGAACAGCTAGGTAAGGTAAGGCAGTGATGTGAAAGAGAAGGACATCTGTTTTTTCTGTCCATACATGATTGCCTTTGCAGAGAACATGAAGTCTTGTGTGCCAAACCCACCATTGTTGGAAGCGTAGATGCCTTTGAGGAGGCATCCCCTGGCCTTGAGGATCGCAATGCGGTTCCTTTCGCAGTGAAGCACTTCCAGCCTGGGGAAGACTGAGGCGTCCAGGTCCATCAGCCTGTTATCCCTCACATCCAGCTGGGTCACGTGCCGAAGCAGGTCAGGCTCATCTGGCACCATACTGGAGATTTTATTCAACCTGACAGAGGGAGCAGGGAGGAGGTAAAGGTTCAACTCCAATTGGATCAGGCTGAATTGCACAGGCTGTGGCCTTTCTTGCAAGGGCGGGGAACATGCCTTGGGTGATGGCTGAAATATTGCACTTGAGCTCTTTTTAACTTAAACCATTTATGGCAAAAACCGATAAGACTTAAAGTACACAGCTATATGATTTCATTCCACAGACAAACAATAGAATTTGACAAAAGCCAACTGTAACTGGAAAGAAAATGCATTTGTAAAACAAAAACCAAATCTAGAAAGAAAGAAGGCTGATAGTTTGTAATATAAATAACATTCAATAAGCTTCTCTCCTATTAATACCATTTTCCCAGGATTAAATAAAAAAGCCCATAATATTGAACCAAGTAACTGGTTTATTACACAATTCATGATAAAATGATTTGACTGTTCAATTTTATTGTTTTATAAGATATCATGTCATATCCAGTTTTAGTCTTTGTATAATGTTGAAGAACAAAAATGCCCATTGACTTGATATGGACTGCAACAGACAGTTGGTTATTTAAATGTTTTATTAATCTGTCAGTATTATTATTTTTTTTAATGAAACTATTAGAAATTCACTCTAAATACAAAAAAGGAGCATACCTGCACAGGTGAGCTAGACTGATGACTGCTACAGTCACAATTAGTTCCAGAGTTGAACCCAAAAGATTACACCCTCAAAAGAAATAAATAATCTTTGCCCGAACAGGTGAGAAATGCTGGAAAATGCATCTACTGACTCTGTTCAAGTCACACTGGTAGGAGTGAAGCATTAACTGGAAAATACTGCAAGTCACTGAAGCTCTGTGCTTTTCTAAACAATGGGAAGACACCTGACGGGGCCACTACAGGCAAATGATTTCCTTATTCCGTGCTGTCTGGCTCTCTGATGGTGTTGTGGCTTCCTCTTTGTGTTTTTGTTTCTATCATTAGAAGGATAACTTGTGTCACTGAGTGCAGTGCCTGGGGACATGTGTAACTAGAGATTTAAAGTGATGTCTGACAAAGCTGTTAAAGATAAACTCTTAAATCTAGCTCAATTATTCATAATTACATATCTCATAACTAAGATGTTTTTTTAATATTAACAGCCTAATCATCTGCGTCTGCTGTCGTACCTTAAATCAATGTGTTTGACATGAAGAAGTCTGAAGTTCTGCAGGGTGAGTGTTTCTAGGTTGTTGCCAGCCATGCAGAGTTTCTCCATGGAGGCCAAACGCTCCAGCACCTGGGGCACGTGGTTGAACTGATTGAAGGAAAGGCCTAAGTAACTCAGCCTCTGGAGGGAACCCAGCTCATTAGGCAGCTCATCTAGACTGTTGCCATCCAAGAGGAATGTCTGCAAACTGAGAGAAAGAGAGACATGAGAATAGACTGATTTGTAAAAGCGGTGTTGGGAAAAGACTTTTCTCTTCTTGAACAAATAGTGTCGCTCAGGATCAATGACACTGTACTAACTTTGTGGATTCTCAGTCAGTACATTTAATGTCCAGCAGATGGCAGTAATATCTTAAATGCCCTACTGGCCAGTACAGGAATTTACAGGCAGGACAGATCATTCCAGCAGATTAACTTCTCATCTAGCCTTGTTTCAACCCACATACCTGTATATTTATTTTCAAATGAACTTTCAATTCAAACTAAATCTCCTCTCCAAGCTGTCAGGACCACCAAAGCTAAACTACAGAACAATGCTATATCCTCTATTGTTACAAAAGGGCAAATTGTATTGACATAACACATGAATTTCATTAACATTTGAAATGTTTTCACATTTTGCTCACACTGTGAAAGAGTGTGAGTAAAATTAGTTTTTGCACAGGCAAGGGGTCTAGCACTGGACTGAAACCAAAACGCTGTGGGTGTTCCCATGAGACAATGGGTGCTGAATGAAGACAAAAGTCCTCATTCAGCAAAATATGCTCCATCTGCCTAAAAAAAAGATAATTCTGCAATTTGGAGGCAGAGTAACAGTGTCACAGTAAAACCATGTGCCATTTCTCAGCCACCAGAATCAGAAGTAACATTATATATTAATGTAATGCAGTGGGCAACAACAACAACAACAAAAAAAAACAAAACAAAACAAAACAAAACAAAACAAAACAAAACCAAAGACAATCTACGGCATTTGCCAAAATACAAAAAAGGAGATTGCCACTGATCGCTTGTTCACAACAGATTTAGCCCAGCAACATGATAAAGAAATCTTTAAATAGATGATGGAAAACGCACAAGTAAAAAAAATGGACTGGAGTGATTTTTGTCTTATGTCAATCAGAAAATAAGTAGACTGGGGAAACCACGTGACCTGTGTTGCTGTTTGTGCTCATACTGAAACTAGCAAAGTACATCATGGTGGTTGCCGTGTCATGTGCTTGTTGCTAGGTAACATTTGGCTGTGTAAACTTTTGATTGTCAAACTAACAAAAATGCAGTTGGAAAAGATTCACATGAGATAGCAAACACTGGTCTCAAGTCAGCAGTAGAAGTTGGCAAATTACTAGTATTAAATGCTGCCAAAGGCAGGGAGAGGTAAAGTAAACAACTATAACAAAATCAATGATTCAATAACTCAAAAAGGAAGAAGGCCTGGAGTGAATACAGAATAAAAGTACAACGCACCTAAACTTGTGGGTATAATCAGTTTAGATGAGATTTAAAACTTGCAACATACAAAACCTGTTGCTCATCTCACAATGCACATCAGCAACTTCCTGCTTTTACTTACTTTGTCATGGCTCCTACAGAGCCAGGGACAGAGGCCAGGTAGTTACAGCTGAGGTTTACTTCCATCAGGGTGGGGATGTCGCAGATGGCCAGGGGAAATTGGCCAAGATGGTTGTTGGACAGGTTGAGGCTCCGCAGACGAGAAAACCTGCAGCGAGATTGTAAAAAGAGACGAGACAAGAAGAGAAGAGAAGTTGTGTTTTGTCAACGACAACATTGCAAGGGAGTAGAATATATCAGTAAATATATGAAAGATATTCATGAGAAATGCAGCAAAATATAGCTTAGACTGAATTTGTTTAAGTGAAAAACACACAGTTAGATTCAGTATGTCCATAAACAAAGCCCTCCTTTATAACAGGACTAAGGCATCCACATTTGATTGTTGAGCAAACAAGCACAGCATTGACATCCGTGTTGTTGATTCAAACACCAAGGACCAGTGGCATTGGCATGTTGTCTCAGAGGGGTGACCTTCAGAGCGGTTTGCCCCTCAGAGGGAGGGGAGGGAAAGCAACAAGGCAGAGCAGACTGTCTTTATTTATCTATCTACACACAGATGCATACACACACACAATCTGCTATCACCTATCACGTGCAAACATAGAGCAGCAACGGCATGCTGGAGATTGGTCGAGCACCATATTACCACCGTGGGATGAAACAGCTGCGTAAACCGGCACAACTGGCACAGTGTCAGATTTTGCTGCCTATGTGCGTGCACACACACATACACTGCATATTGTTGCCATGAAGAAAAAATAAACTGAGATATCAGGGCTGTTGATTAGGGTGACCAAGTAATTCCAGCTGAGGGTGACTCCTGCTGACAGTGGGTGAGGGGCGCATGTGGGAAAATGTCATTTCACCATTAAATCAACCTCTGCAGTCTGCTGAGTAATGCTCATACTCCCTCCTCACGTTTTCTCCTTCTCTGTGTCATGCTGTCCTGTCTTGCTGTTAATTTTTCTCCTCACTCATTTCCTTGAGTATTTAAAGCTGTACTCACTATTTTCATAAAGAGATTTATCAACCAAATAATGAGTTCCTCAAAGCTCTGTGAAGCTTTTTAGCCTCTTTTCACTCAACCATTTTGTTGTGTTATTTATGGTTTCCATTTCAATAAACAATCAATGTGCAGCTGCTTTTTTTCATATAGCAAAGAAAAAAGCTCCATTCAACTGCAAGAATCTGCTCAGCACTATCTCAGATGAAGATGGTAAAGAATAATTTCCCAAAAATCTTATTTCCCAAAATAATAACCCATGGGATTAAATACCCCCTTTATTCATTTCCATGTCTTTATGCCCTTTGTATCTCCCTGAACTATCATACATATGTAAATAAACAGGCCAAACATCTACCACATGCATATGGAGTGTCAGCCATTACCCTCAGTGAACGGTGACCTCTGTCTCAAAGTGTGATGCATGATGGGAAGGCTGTCCCATGCCAGAGGAAAGACCTAGTATCCCAGACGACTGATTATGCATATCTGATTGGCAGATCACCCACTGGTTAGTCTTTGGGCAGGGAGGAGAAGGGGGGAGGCATGTGGCAGGTTCACACATTCCATCTCTCTTGGAAAAATACAAAGCACTATGACTCCATGTTGGATGTTAGGGAAAGCCAGTGTTTACACAGAAACAAAAACAGACTCTCACACAACTGTCCACACATACACCCACAGTCATAGAAGCTGCACACAGAGTATTATTGTTCTTGACTCAAGCTCTTTTTACTTTAATCTCTCAGGGCCAAGTGCGTACTCAAGTAACTCCGCTACATGTTTGTACATGTCAAAACCCCTTTATTTTCAGCCAAGGATCCATCTCTTGCCCATAGCTGACCTCTTTTTCTTTCATGCTGGGTCAAATGCAGATGAGCCTATTTAGGCTTTGGCAAAGGTAAATGGATGTTATCTTGTTTGACCAGCAGGGTAGCTGTGCATCCCTTGCTTTGATTTAAAAATCTGTTACGTCAGTTGAAGGATCTTCAACATGAGTCATTATTCAGATTTAAAAAATGCATGATGGCAGAGCATCATAAATTCCAGATCTCTTCCCTCATTCATAATTTTCTGTTGTGAAGCTCCTACAAGTATGCAAGAAAAAACAGGCACAGTCCCATTAATATGAGCACAAACACGCACACTGCTGGGCCACCTTAAATGGAATACAAAAATCAAATGCCATACTGTATCAAGACTTTGTATGCACTGACCCCGAATCTGTAGCCTGCAGCCACTTTTCTGTTGCATGCAATCATGCAATTGCCTCTTTCTCCCTAACACAAAACCCCCACACACATTTGCACCAGCACAATTCTCGAAACACACAACTCATGCAGGAATCAGAATCAAACAATTCATTCAGTTGAATGCTAATTCATGTAGGCGCACACACACACACACACGTCTTGGATGCGGGCTTTAATCTGGGACCATGATAAGCATACAGCAGATGGTGCACGCAAAGAGAGAGAGTGAGGGAGGCCAGGGACATTAAAAGCTTCCCTGCAGATCCATCTACCCTTCTGGGCTCTGGGCTCAATGGGCTTGGCCTGGCACAGCCCTGCCTAACCCCTTTGGTCCGCGTGTGCCAATGGCCCCAGCCTGAGAATGCTTAGATCGATGGCTTGCAAATTGCAGGAAAAAAGCTAAAGCCGTCCAAATAGCCAGTCATGACCTGCTGTGTCTAGTGAAACCTCACTGTGTTTTGTCTTTCTCCATCATGTACAACAGCCCAGCTCATCTCCCGTTGTGGCCAAATTATGTTTAGCTTTGGAAAACCTTTTCAAGCCTCATCTTGCCTTAACCAGCCCTCTAAACCACCCTGTGCGGTCTCATTGGCTTGTAAAACCTCCTCAAGTCCCTTCCCCATTTTTATTTCTTTCACTTTTTCCTGCCTGTCCCACTCCTTATAGTTTAGCCTCAGGTGTGCTTACTGTAGATTAACAATTGTACTGTACCTCTGCAACTGCTGCAGCCGCTGGTCTGCAGGCAGGAAGTTGTGTTTGAGATTGAGGTGGGTGAGGTCGTGGCTGTAGAAAAGGTTCAGAGGAAGTTGCTCCAGGCTGCAGCAGGACAGGTCTACCGAGTTGATTCTCTGAGACACCATCTAAATGGAGGTGAGGAGGAAAACAAGAAGAGTGTTTAACAGGATTATCTCCTTACAGGTTTACGATGTGTGTATGTACCCTGCTGTTCAGGGGTCAAATGTCATTCAACAGCCAATCTTCTTAGGATTAGACTCAGAAGAAGTCGAGGAAAAGTCCAACAGTTTAATGACCTAACATCACATAATACATCATTGAATAAATTAGTTAGCAGCAGGTACGTAGAGCAGTTAACCCATGATCATTTGTTAGTCAAATTTACAGAGACACAGATAAACTGTAGTCTGGGCTCCCCTTTATTTTAAAGGAGAAAATCTACAGCCATGAACTTGAGCTGATCAGAGCTAGCTAGAGGCTCAGCAGTTGTCAGTAGGGCACGTGCTGCTTCTATCTAGGCTCCTATTCTGAGTGGCCCTCTGGGTGCTGGTGACATGTATGTCCCTGTTAATATTTAGAAAAGAGGTTTTCTGGCTATGGCCTACTTGAGTTCAAATGAGAGAAAAGAGAGAGGGGGGGGGAAGCCATGAGTGATGTTCATGTGTGAGTGCACTCAGAGGCATTTGGGTTATATTGCATACTAAAGAGTGGATGGCAGAAACATATAGGAATAGTAGGATTGTGGTTGGTGTAGTGTCATATTTTCATACTTCAGCTAGTAGTCCTACATGTTCTAATGTACAGTGAAGTTGACCCATAAGAACTGCCGGAGAGCAGAAGCTCATGTTCTCTTTCTCTTTTTCTAACCCTCGTGTACATTCAGTACCTTGGCAGCATGTCTGTGCCAGCGCAGGTGTTCCGTGAAGCTGTCAAAGCTGACGTAGTAGGTTTGACTCTGAGGCCCTGCTGAGCTAAAGGCCAAACAGTGATTGTGCTTCTTCACCTCCTCGACCTGCAACAAAAAAAGACATACGTATTAAGAGACTGAAATCCGGACATCACCCTAAACAACAAACCCATGCCTATAGATAGACAGATTTTAATTGAAATGGCTTCTGTTGAAGGAAATGACATGTTTAATGGCTGCAGGGTAAAGAAATTCAGTCAACCAGAAGCACACTGATCATAACACACGTGCGTGACATAAACATGATTAAATGAATGTGAAATTACTTTTTAGACACGCATAATCACACACACTCAAGCACGTGGACTCTGTGAATGAATGCCTGACTAGTTATGATGTCTAAATAGACACATCAACCGTTTACAGGCAGATGCTGAGGCGCTGTGTGGATGAATGGTTGACTACAGGTCACGTGTTGTGTGAGAAATGTTTACAAAATAGGTGTGGTGTTGTGTGGAAGGTCCTTTGTGTGAAGCAGTAGGAAGGGCTTTAAGCAGCGCCCTTAAAAGATAATTATTGGCCTTGCTGATACACAGATCCATATAACAATAAGCAGATTAAGGTCATTCTGAGCAGGTAGTTTAAATGGTGAAGGGAAAGAAAATGCGACAAATAAAATGCAAGCAAAAGGTCAAGCAGCTGTTGAAGGTGAAGTGTCATGTAGGAAAAAACACCACTGTGCAGGAAGAGATCTGCAGAGGGTAGTAAAAGTGACTTTGGCAGGTCATACAGCATTATGACTTTATGATCCAAAGCATAAATTATAAAACAAGTCATAAAAGATTATGCACCACCAGTTGTGCTCCGTGACTTTTACGTACTTTTCCTCCAATGAGTGGGAGGATGTGCATCTTCCCCGTCTGGCTCTCCTTAACAGAGGAGACGATGAGGCAGGTGCCACACAGGATGACCTGCCGTCTGGTCCAGCGGTTAACCGGCAGCTGAAGCTTCCCTTTCCGAACATTGTACATCCCTGACAACTGGACCCGCTCTGAGCTCTCGATGTTTTGCGGCTTCCCTGCAACAAAGAATGAGAGATGGTGCTGTTAGCAGTTTGTTAGATGTAAAATTGAAATGAGTCGGGGGGGGGAAAGAATGATCATATCACCTCGAAATAACTGGTGGAGTTTCATATTATAGACAAATATCCGTGCAGCCATTTTCAAGATATGCACACAATAATACTTTATCTGTGCTAACATGCCCTTACTAACAACACAAACATGGTGATGTTTATAAAGATGATGTTTACCATTGTCATTATCTTAATTCAGCAGGTTAGCCTGCTAACATTTACTTAGCACGCTATACAAAGTAGAGATGAAGCTAGTGAGATTTTTTCTTTTTTTTTGTAGTTTGGTGGTAAAGTGTTGGACCAAAAAAAAAAAAAAAAGGTGGCGGTGGAGAACATTTCAAAGGTATCACCAAATACTTTATAGTTCATGAGAGGATAAATGTGAATACGGAATGTGAATAATAATATTTTTCAAGATGTTTCACAAAAAACACAAATCTTAACTTGGTGGCAATATGAATTCAAAGCATCCAATTGCATTATTATGAAATCATTAATGTTGTCTTTCTTGATGTATTCCGTTGTATAAATTAATGCTAGATGCACAAAACCAGGCTTTATCTGCCAGGTAACACAAATATACGCACATACAGATCTAAGGTCATCCATTCAATTGTTGTCTGCTAAGCAGGGCTAAAACCTGATCTGAGCTAGTCACCACCTAATGCTACAAAATGAGAACTATACACAGAGAGAAAGCATGAGGTCTAAATGCATTCTGCAGCACAACCATTAGCCTTTATCATACTATTTTGCACAGGGAATTGAATAGCCCATATTTGGATTCAGTGTGGCTCTCCATTAACAGTCTCAAATTCAATACCAGGTACAGCACTTCTCATACAAACCGTCAGCTGCCTTTATCCAGTATTACCCATCTGTCTGCCTCTCCTCTATGCCCTGCTCACTCATTTCACTGCCAGCCTGCCAAACCTGACAGTCAGGCTGCTTATCAGGCATTCTGTCAGCCAGGCTGGCTTATCATACTGTCTAAACATCCACCTGCTTTACGTCTACCTCCACCTCTGCAAAAACATCCCGGGGCTGGCATGTGCCGCCGTCCTCCTCCTCCTGTTGTTTCTCTTCTATCTGTCCAGCTGCCTGTCTCTCAGTTTGTCCTTTCTATCTATAGCTTTGCATGTTTTCGCTCACAGCTTGTTTAACCTCACTGTTTTTCCAATTTGGCCAAAAGAATCATACCTTGGTTCACAATTTTTTTTCTTTTCCAGAAAATCTGCTGTAAACTAACGGCATCCTTCTGACACGGCCCCTTTTACACATATTTCACTTCACTACAATCACACAGAGTGAAGGAGAGGGGGGAGGTGGAGGTGAGTTAAAGAAATGAAGAAAGAGTCAGTAGAGTAAGCAAGTGTGAACTTGCACACGCTCTCGTGGCTTTAAATAATTCACATGGTACAGTACTGAACTGCAAACTGCTCTCACCCAACATGCTCAGCAGAGTTTAATAATATTCTGGCCTAAAGTCTGATGATTGGAGCTAATGTGGTCAAACATATTTCACTTTTAGCTATACATATATATCAAACATATACATTACTGGCTTTGATAATCAGTATTTTTTAAACATCAGCACAATCAGAGAGCTCTATGTTACAAGCTAATCTTGTGCTCACAATACAATCAGTTTCCTAGTTTGCAAAAGGATATTTGCTTTCCTAAATGTTGAGTGTGTAATGCAGCCTACTATTATTAAAATGTTGATGACAAAGGTGAGAAGTATTTGGACAATCATACATTGGACCTACAAAAGCACACAGGCCTCTAAACAATTGTAAAATAAAAATAATTAATAAATAAATAAATAAAAACTTCATCAGCTTGCACAGCAGTTTATGTTGTCGGTATTGTTGTTATCGTTTATGTAAGACCCTGTCAACACTATGTATAATTATATACTGGGAATATAGCAATGACATTTTTTCTGTATAGTATACAAAATAGCAGAAAAAACACTTCATATTTTGTGGAATAACAAAAAAAGAAAACAAAAACATTTGTGTGTAAACTTCTTTCACATGAGCAGATCTGGGAATAAGGGTAGCCATCTCACTTCTTTGAATGAAGGATTATTTGCATGCCTGCCAACTTAAATATAGTCCCATAAAACAAAATAGATACTGAGAACAAAGCATCCATCCATATTATAATGTGTATGATGATGTGCACAAAAATACACCTCTTTCTTATCCTTTCTGTATTCTCTGACATTCAGCCTTAACATCACAACAGAAATCAAAATCTGGCAATCATAATCCAGAGATTAATATGGATAAATACATTTTAATTAAGCAATCAAGATGCGACACAGATCTGTAATATTTCAATATCTCTGTTTTTATGAAATATTTAAAAGGTAAATGAAAAATGAAATCCCATTTGGAAGTGCATTGTTAGTAAATTAACCCAAATATCTAAATAAAAGACAAGTAAGATATATATATATATATATATATATATATATATATATATTTTTTTTTTTTTTTATTTATTTATTTATTTATTTATTTATTTATTTATTTATTTTTTAAACTTTAAGTGTCTAATTAAAATCCCCACAGACATCTAGATACTACTAAGATCCTTCTTTAAACTATCCTGAGAAAATGGTTTGGTATCAAGTCCCCAAAGAAAGGCCTTCACTGAAAACTGACAACACCCCAAATCTGAGATGCTAGAAAAGAATACACATTCAGTGGAGGTGGGATATAAGGGCTTTGTAGCCAGTTCAGCATCAAAGACCCTCAGGGAGACTGGAGTCAGGGGACAGGCTCAACGACGGCCAATTAAGGAACTGGCCAACACCACTGAGAGGACCAGTCACTGGCTACAGATCAAAAGGAGCGACACCATCTGGGCTGCTAAGGCGAACAGCTAACCCCTGGACATGCATCCAGGCTTGATCAACCTGTGGAGAGCCTGCCTCAGCAGAAGGTGTCTGGTGATAAATGGCCGAAACACCCTGTCACGCCAAGGCACGCAACTGAGAGTGTGTCCCGGTGGTAAAGCCTTCTAACAGCCGTCCTCAAGAACTCCTCATAGAAGTTTTAGTGGTGCAAACACTAGGGACTGTAAAAATTCCAATAAATAAAATCTCTAGACATAAGGATTACAATTTTGAAGTCAGTGAATGTCGCTGCTTGCTGTACTGATTCTTACTCTTACTTCACTGCCTCCAAGCTGTCACTGCTCTGCTCTAGGTTCCCCTTTTCTACACTGCTGATCGCCATCATTATTAAATTGTACTCCTGAATCAAGTGGAGTGTGCAGCAAGTGAATAAAACAGCCGGTTTAGCCTTCTTTAAAGGGCCACCATAGCCATCCACCTTCGAGGACATGCTATTAAATGATTATTGTATTGTTGAGGGTCAATGTATGCAATGCAAGGCCCAAAACCTTAAATTTAGTTTTGTGAGAAAGTTTTAGGAAGTTTAGGAAATGGCTTCAAGAAAAAGTCAAATAAATCACTTTTTTTCTGATCTAAGGGCGCATGGAAACATATACCTACTTGTACAAACAGGGGGTTTTACAAGACAAGACTCAAAGAAAGTATATCAGGGTGTCCTTTAGATAAGTGAGTTAAAAAGGGAGTCTGGAGTTTCCTTTTAGACGAAACATGGCCAAGGGAATGATAAGGAACATGAAATAAAGAAGCAACCTGAGGATATATCTGAGGATATTTTAATATATCTGTGTTGTTATTCAGGTTTCATGTGAAGCAAAAAAAAAAAAAAAAAGGCTTACAGTGTGTTTTCTTTATTTTACTGCTGCTAATATTATTGTCAACCATAGTGGGGAAAAAAAAGTAGGCACAGATCGCCACAACCAAAATCTAATCACGCCACCTGTGTGTAAAGAGCTATCTGTCCACCAGAGTCCATCCAGATCCATATGATGTCTGTCTCCCACACAGACAAGCCTACTGGCCTAACTGAACTGACCAGATACCTCCCAGCTTCTCTGGCTGGCACAGGTAACCAACAGGAGCACATTTTGATGACTGAGCTCAGTGAGGGAGTATGTGTTGCATTAGACAAATTATTCACAAGCTTTTAGCCTCAATATGTCACATGGGCATATTCCTACTATTTTTAGGTCTTTTGTTGGAACGTGCTCTCTCCCACACAAGCATATGCACACACGCACACACACACACACACACACACACAGACATAGTGACAGTGATTAACTGTCTCCATATGTGCATCCAACTAAATGTTGCCCCTGAATGTTGATGGACCAAAAACAGCAAGAGATTTTTAAGATGAAGAACAATGTAGACAGCTTTGAACGGGCAGCTTTTGTGATAAGACAAGTTTGAAGAGCTGCTCCTTTATGAGTATTGCAGTTTACAAACATAAGAGATGGATTTGGGATGACAGGATGGAGGCAAATGCTTCAGTCTGACCATGGGAATCTGCAACTGAGGAAGCACGGAGATGGGTGGGACTCCCACGTGAGCATCCTGTTTACAGGGGTAGCCAATTGACAAGTGAGAGCTCTTGTAACCATACAGAAGAGGGAAGGAAGTTATAAGAGAAAGTAGATATATTCCAAATGTACGAACCGCAGGCCGCCTACGTTAGGAATATTTTTAGTAGCGATGAATTTAGTAACAACTGGTCATCCCATAATCTGAGAGCCATGCAGAAGATGTGAGTTTAAAGATAACAGGCAAGTGCTGCCAGGTGGGTGTGTTCATGCGAAGAAGTCAGTCTATTCCTAGACCTACTGCATGTGGGAGCAGGAATACTAAAGTGTGTCTGTGTAGGTTACTGGAGGAGGCTTCCTTCCTTCATCCCCAGGCTGAGGAAAACACAGTTTCCCCTCCATACTTGGCTAAATGTGTGTGCACCCCAGGTGCTGTAACACACGCACACACAAACCTGTACAGTAACAACTGAAAGCCCCTCAGATTACTAATGTCACTATCAATGATAATTCCTACAACCACAATACAAAGCCACAATCAGCAATCCCCCATCCACACCATACAAACCAACAATTCCTTTAAGTTTATCTTCTTTAGGTTCTGTAGTATTTTAGATTTGTTAACATTAAAATAAATGAGGATTTCTCATTTATAATTTATAATTTTAATATTATAATTTCCTAATTACAGTCAATAATTTACCTAATCAGGATTATAGTATAGTACATATACAGTACTGCATATAAAATATTTGATAGGGATGTGCCAAAGATCGATTTAAAAAAAATAAAACAAATCCACAGGCTGTCTGCCTCAATTTTGTATGCAGGACGTCCTGACATCACCACGGAGCCGATCCTAGAACTTTTCTAAATTTTGAGAATTCCGTTTTCTGCATTTTATGTAAATTTAACACAAGACAGTGTTTTAAGTAATGAAATTTAGACAATTTCTGGAGAAGGTGTCCGGTCCGGTCTCTGGAGGGGGGTGGGTGGGAGGTGCTCGGTGCCCCGTCTAGTCTGGTCTGGTCTCTCTACTCTGGTTTAGTCTCTACTCTCTGAAAAGGTCCGTTCTAGTCTTTGGGGGGAGAGGGGGCTCACTTCTGGTCTGATGTAGTCTAGTCTGGTCGCCATTCCTTGCTGCAGTCCATCACTCGTTACCAAGCAACCAATTATCCTTGTGTCCCAGCCCCTACTGGGAATCGAACCACACCCTTCTTATTGCAGGGCGACATCACTAACCACCATTCCACTGTGCTGCTCAGGTCACTACATACATTTACATCAAGCCACCAATTAACCTAGAAGTTCAGATGCCCCTACTGGGAATTGAACTGCACCCATTACACTCAAGTCACCAGATTCATTCATGGCTTGTGGGGGCAGGCATTATTAGTGACCGCCTTGAAGCATCTTCCCAACAGATACGCTCCTTTTTACTCTAACCCTAACCCACTAAAAAAACTTTTATGTGAAATGTCGGCCAATATCATGTTATTCTGTGTTGAAGCATTCTGTTATTAATGTCCGTGATTCTATGATCACAGATTTTATAGGGTCCTATTTACTGAATTCCTGGGAAGACCAAGCTTGACATTAGCTTCACAGTGAGGAATGAGGAACCCATGTTTAACTGCACAATTATTTTTTCATAAAGAGACACTTTTATTTTTGTTCATTAAGCAATATGTGATATTGTTTTTATGCACCAGTTGCAACAATTCCATCGAAGCATGGATAAATGTTTTAAACTTAATAAATGTGAAAAACACACTTTAATGGCTCCATTTGTCATTCTGTTTTGCAAAGCAGACTGGAGTAGATCATGAGGATCCTTTGCACACCTATAGATTGAAGAAGAAATCATTATGAATCAAATCGTTTTGAATCGAATTGTAGCCCCAAAAAGTCGGAATTGAAACGAGTCGTGAGATAGTAAAAGATTCCAACCCCTAATATTTGGCACTTATTGTAACTTATTGTATCTTTAATTCTTCCAATCAATGTATCTTTGTGTCTGTGTGTTAGAGTTGTTTAGTTTTTGTTCAATGATAAGAAGAGAGACCACATTGCCGTGCACTACATACCAATGCTGTTTCACTACAGTGACAAATGGTTCAATTCAGGACTTTAAACTTTTAAAATACGTTGTATTATTAAAAAATGAACATGTGGGTGTGTAACAACTGCTTCTCACACTCTGTGATATTTATAGATGGGTATATTTTTTACTAATGGAGGAAGTACCATAAAGGAAACAACTCCTATTTTACTAATGTCAGTATTTTCAGCTCATCCAGGCTGGAAGGTTGCCTCCCAGATGCCCTGCTGCCCCTGTTATTCATCATTGTTAGTCATCACCACCCGAAAGCTGACCTCTCTCCATCCATCTCCCAGTTAACAGATCAATGTTTTTCTTTTTTTTTCCCCCTTTGGACCTTCTCAGTAATAGCAAGGATGCATCCCGAGTTAATCACCCTACCCTGTTAAATGTGACCTGACATCAGCACACCTCCATTACAGGATCGGGCATGCCGCACCATAGGGCATCAATGACCCACATAAGTCGCAGCAGAGCACAAGCATGCATGGGCAGTTGCTTATTCTATAGGCAGTGACAGATGTGATGCACCAGATAGTAAGACCTGGAAATGTTCATAAGCTCATATCCGGTTTTGGATCTGCTTTTGGATCGAATTTTTTCTGCTTCATCTGACATTTAATAAAAATCAATCTATCTATCCACAAAGGAAAGATTTGTAAAATAAATAAATAAATAAATAAATAAATAAAAATAAAATAAAATAAAAAACACAAACAACAATAAAAACTCTAAGCCTAGTTGTCAAAAGACCTTTGCAATGTTGGAGATACAAACTTATGAGGTAATGACGGTTGAGGGAATTTGGTGGAAATGTGACATAGTAATTGATGTAAGACTGAGCGAGACCAGCTGTTACTCTGCGACACAAATAGCTGCAACGTCCTTCTGTTCATACGCACATGCGCACACAGTGTAGAAATCCATCTACTTAAAAGTGTGTGTTTAAGGGCTGGATGTCACTCACACACCTGATCAGTTTTGCTGAATTCGCTCCACTCCTTTATTTGTTTTTCCATCTCTCCTCACTGTCTTTTTCCCTCTCTGTGGATGACACGGGGGTGATTACTCAGATCCACAGTGACAAGCTGTTTTAAGCCGACTGTCTGTTGATAAGGGCTACTGGAAGGTGGCAAAGACTATCGAGGGTGACAGACTGCTTGTCACACTCACCTAAAGTGTCGCACATTTTTCCCAGAGCTACACTTCACATCTGTACCTTCCACTGGAATGCACACGCTGAACTGTTTGGCAGCAAACTAATTCAAATTAAGAAAAAAACAAAACAAAAACAAAACTTGTCAAGACTGCTTTTTAGCTTCTCAGTAATTAGCTGCTCCAAACCCTGAAAACATCCTCTTCCCACATATTCTCATGTAAGGTGGCAGGGCATGCTACCCCCTCTGGGAGTGAGGGGGTGTTGATGTGTGAAATGTGTCAAGCTGTCCTTTGTGTTAAAGTTGGTTGAGGTATGTGTTTGCATGGGAAATAAGTGAGTTGCTCCTGCATTATCTCTGTGACTCTGCATTTGCACACAGGCCAATGTGTCCGTGTGTTTCTGCTTTGAATCGTGTTCACTTTTAACATTTTGACTGCAAAGGAAGCGACTTAAAAAAAAAAAAAAATGCTCAGCAGTTAAAATGTCAAACAAGGACAAACTGGAGAGTACTTGGATAGCTCTATTTTGTTTGAAGAGGTTGACTGGCGTTACTTTTAATCAATCTCCTGAAATTTCTGGTCCCCAGAAGGTGAACCATACTAACTTCCATAGTACCCGATTTCATATCTAGTAAGATCAAGTAAGATATGTCATAAACTAATTGATGAATTTCCATGAATTCTGATTAATACATCCACGTCCTCCTCATGTATGTATTGTAACAGTAACACAATTGTGTTGATGATAACAGAGTACATTAATGAAAAGTGCATTCAACAGTGAAATCGTGATTAATAACTGTAAAGTCAGTGTTGTTCAACAGCACCGCAAGAAGTCGATTAGCTCGAGGAATATTTATATAATCATATAATCAGGCGGCAGCTTGCTTTCATTATCTATGTTATTAATAAAACAATTACATATCATTGAATTGCATATTAAAAGGCTCAAACCATATGAGTGAAGGTTTATGATTTTGAAAAGGGCAAAGAGAAGGTTATTTAACTATCTGGAAAAAAGTAAAGCAATATCTACTAATAATTTATGAGATGACAGTCTCCCTGTATGTGCACTTTTTTTTTGGGTTCTCGGGAGACTGTTGGAAGAACGCCTCTGGTCCCGCTTGTAAAAAAAAACAAAAACTGAGTGACACTGCTTTGTCAGTTCTGGCCCGGGGAGATCTGGGCCCAAGTGACCGTGACTTGTCTCTGTATTCCCAGAGAGAGGGTGAGGTGGATAATTAATAGATTGATGGATGTCCTCAAATTCAGATGGCTATTAAACATCCCAAGTAAGAACATAGTCGGACAGTAACATGCACACGCGCACACACACACACACACACACATAAACACTACACAAAACCACCTTTCAGACCAGTGAAACACATCCCAAATCCAAATGAGGTCACAGCCTGCAATATCTTTCCTATCAAACCATTATTATCCTTTGTCCCGAGGGAGAAGGGAACCAAACAGCCCTCTGCTATTAAAGGTATTGTACAACTCCAGTTATCAGGTCAGTGCACTACCATACACTGTCTTTAGGGGGAGTGTGTGGATGTGTAAAGGCACAGGGATGACCTGAAGGAGGATTTCTTGTGCTCTGTAGAACTGAATTGTCTTTGTTTTGTTTGTTTGTGAGAGTGGCGATATGAAGAGTGAATCATCTTCATATCGCCACGTCATATCACGGACTGGATGCAAAGCTGTGTTCATGGGAAGAAGCAGACACAAATGAAAATTACCAATCATAACTCATATGGCTGACAGCTGGAACGAGGAACTACAATGTGAAGGGCTCCATAAGAGGTTAATAAATCAGGTTGTTAGTCTATGAATTTTTTATTAATGACTTATGCGCCCTTCAGCAACAGAAATAGCTGTGTTTTTATCAGCAGTACTGTCCTTCACACCACCTGCATCTTTGTGAGCATACTTCATCAACTGATTGAATCAATATCCACCTAAAAATACAACCCAATGCAGCAGACATAGATGAGAATTGCATTATGGATGCTTCAAATTGCAGGTGTTGGCATCAGTGCTCGTGAAAGGATGATTTTCCCCAGTGATTCCCTCTGTCAGTGGAAGGAATGGATGCTGACGTACATAAATGTGTGCTCCCCCCTCTCCTCAGCTCCACTCCTGCTTCTGTTATGTAATGAGCGTGTGTTATGAAACCTTATATTGGAAAACACAAGCCCACTGATCAGCTCGCTCGGAGTACACAGACACACACATCAGAGCTCTGGGGATTGGTTTCTCTCCCTTGCGCTCCCTTGCTTGCTCTCCCTGTGTAAATGAATGCAGATGCATACAATATGTGTGCATGTGCGAGTTTGTTCTATAAATGAATTGAGTGGACGCATCTAAACCTAAGTATGATTGCGAGGCAATGTGTGGTGAGCCCCAAATGAATAATTTAATATGTTTGGGGGCCAGTCCGAAGATAATAATAAAAGTAATAATAAATAAATAAAAGCAGATAAAAAATAATGAGGGTCCATTATGGCATGCTGCAGTACAGTGAAGGCTGAGAACAGTGCAGGCTCATCTCAGAGAACTGATGAACAGAGATCCAAATGTAGGATGGACAGGTAAAACAAAATAAGGTGAGTTCAAGCAGAGATTTCTAAAACTGAGTAAAGAAAACAATGTTATATAGTTATATAGACATGTCAAGAGACAGAAAAGAATTTGGCTACAGGCGTATTGTGTCACTTCAGGCAGGCCGACTGACAGGAGAAAAGTGTTGAGCCCAGCTGAGCTGATCTCAGCCAGTTGTAAACCTCAGCAAAGTGGTGCAAAACAGCAAAAAAACTCTTGAGCAGACACAACATTCCTTAGGATTTACAAATCATTTCAAATCATACAATTGTACAGACTCATTTGCGAATGGACATTAAAAGAGTTTTACAATTGGATATTTTATTAGTTCGTTATTTTTGCTGTAATCTTTATCAGTTTACATTTATATTACTGTGTACATGCACGACTATTGTCGGTGGAACAGGCCTTTTTAAATAGGGTTTGTTTACCATTGGCCTCTATTTATCCTCGAAGAATGTTTTGGAAACTTGTGGTTTCATTCTTCTGAAAGTATGAAACATATTTACGCTCAGTTACCTGTCTGTAAATTAGCTGGCATTGACACTGGAGGAGTTTACCATGACAGATTACTGCAAATACTGTGCACCACCTGCACATCAAGATTCAATGAGTGGTCACAATGGACCAAATTTAGGGGAAAAAACTCGATCCACATGCATACTAAGAGCAATTTCTGCTCATGTCACATGATGACTTCACGAGTAGAATAGCTGTTCCCAGCTCAGACACAATTGTGGTGGTACAAGTCAGACTACAGTGATTTTTGAAGCGCTCAGCCTGTACGTGCTGCTTGTCTTCTCTTGTTGTGTTTCTGACGGTGTAGCTGCTCAAAAAGTGTTTTTCACCCCCAGCGATCGATAAATTTGCCATTATGATACAACCTCAGGGTTATCATTATTCATTTGATGAGCGTTACAACCAAAAACCTGTTGTTGCCAAATCCTCCTGAGCTGAAATCGGAAGCATAACAATTATGCCTTCATTATCATCAAACTGCTTGTTTCCTGTTTTGTCAAACTTTTTTTTTTTTTTTTTTAAGCAATGTCAGAAATGAACTTGCAAATGATAAAAATGATTGGCCAAAACTACAAGAAATCCCCTTTTAGAAATCCAAACACACACACAATCTGTCAGGCTCCTTTGAACAAAAACATAAATTCTCCAGAGACACTACAAGATGACAGCGAGGTCAATTAACACCGACAACGTGGAACCAAGCAAGCTTTATGACAAAGCCTCTCATCACAGTGTTGGGCTAATTTAATGCTTATCTTTTCCTTTGAAGTTCACAACTGCAGTGTTTATCTTGAAAGCAAACAGTCAGATGTACTCTCTGTCTAACCCACCGAGCGTTTATGTAATGCTGTTCCACGTAGACGGACTGAAAATGCACGATAAACTTGTTCATCAGTGTGGAAGAGGATGGCTATTCTATGTTGGGAAATAATGAATAACCAGCAGGTCATGAATGTGTGAGAACAAACGGTTGGCTGCGCTTCCACACACAGGCTTACAAGCCTGCACATGCGTGAACTGAGTTACTGTCGTGTGATGATAGTAAATTGGCAGGAGGGCCACGGTGCCCACTTACGTAATGAGTCTTTGTCTTGCTTGCTCACACAAACATACACAGGACATCATTGGAGAGCTCACGATGTGTGTGTGCATATTTTAGTTTTTCTGAGGGCAACAAAGATCTCAGCTGAAGTGAAAAGTCATATTTTCCCTACTTACTTTCCCATCAGGATATAGCAAATTCCAGCCATCATCCTCAGTCTTCATTCCTTCACCTGTTTTTGTTCTGTTCAGATGTAAAGTCTGAGCCCTTTTCATGTGCTATTCGTTTCAGGGATTCAGCATTTCTAACACAGCTTACTCAAGATTTGACCTCTCTTTTTTCATCACACCCTTTTATAAAATATGTCAGCACAGAGTCTGTCCTGCCTCTATGTCCTGAGGTGGCACACAGAGGCTCAGGGCTGCTGCTCTGTAGCTGTTAATTCTCTCTGACCTCCCCCAAAGAGGAAGAGATACAGAAACAGAGCTTCCAAAAAAGCCCAGATATTGTTCTATATTGATATCAGTGTCCTATTCAACCATTCCCTGCATTCACAGCTTTCGCTTTAGCTCCAGACTGGCACACCCATCTCCAGGCCCCACCAGCAGACCTCGACATGACAGTGGTCCCTGCAGCGTGTCCTCAGCACAGCCTGTGCCATCACGCTCAAGGATACACTGTTGACAGTTACGGGTCACTGCAATCCAGGCACAGGGTGGCACACACTCATGAATGATGCAGCACTCGCCCTCAGTCTTACAGCTCTCTCACCAACACATGAGGACACATAATCAGGTTTGCACATGGGCAATACATGCAAATCCCAGAAACCAACAAAACAATGTTTGACAACACTGAGGTTGATTCTCTGCCTAGAAGAGCTTTAAACAAAAGGTATGAACTGAGGCTTACAGGCCCACTATCAGCTCCATTATAGTGCATCTACAACAACATATTTGGTATATCAAGCCATATGGGCTCACCACTTGTAGGACATAAGTGAAAAAACACATATAACCAATATATATTAATTCATGGATCATTATTGTAGTTTAGTGCTGAAGTAACAAGCCAGCTGATTAATAAATCAACAGAAAATTTTGATAAGTATTAGTATACTTGATTAAAGGGGAATTAAGGGGATTTTTTTTTTTTTATTTTTTTTTTTAAATCATACCACTATTAAGTTGGTGCATTTGCAAGAAAAAGAACTGCAGCAGTTTCAGCTGCACATATGGCTTAAGTTCCAAAGACCCTGGATCTTATATGTTCAATTATGCAACATGATAGTGTTGGACGCCCTCCACCTGATAAATGTCCCTATCAGCCAAACTCCATGTCCTGTTTTTCTAGATTATTTGTCACGTGTGAGGACAATATAAGCACGGAAATGCAGAGTGGGAAATTCACCTGCAGTAGTGGTAAAAGGCTTGTGGTGCAATAACGGAGGTTTTCTGTTATACAATCACAGCCCAAACAACCCTGATGACATCATTCTTTATTTTTTTCTGATGATGGAAAGCTCTTGGAGCCACCACAGAAATACTGCGACTGCGTTCACTGTGAAAGCTAGATATTGTATCAAGTAAATTTACTTCTTCTCCTTTTGGTTATTCCAGATTTAAAACTTGTTTCTTTTTTATTTTGGACTGCTGATCAGATGGTGAAAATGAATATCACTTTGAGTTCGAGCACATGGCTTTTCACTATTCTACAGACCAAAGGACAAGCTAATTAATCTAGTAGAAAGGCAGGTAATACATACATATCCATATTCTTAAGATTTAATCAAACCACATAAAAGGCTTTTCAAACACACATAACACCTCATGGTTCAGGGCACTGGTTGCTCATCAGCAGCATCACTGTGTCACTCCAGCCTCCACTTCAGCCTCCACATTCTGTCACTCAGGAGTTGCTAATGGCCTGTGTATAGCAGCAGCCTGTCTCTGCAGCACTGCATACAGCTTTGATAAAGTGCCAGACCTCATACTGTACGGAGGTCTTAGAGAGATCGAAGGAAGAGAAAGGAATGAGGTATTGTCATCTTAAGCACCGGTACAATAACCCCTTCCTATACACACATGTTTAGGTTTACCCACCTAGCATTCAGCTCACCTAGTAAGCACATCAGGGAAGGGTGAAATATGAGAGCCTGGGATGAAGGGAAGGTATAAACACCTCCTTTTGATACTGGGGCCACAGAAGTGAGATCAGGATGCTAATTGGTAAGCCGGTGGAGGTTTGATGTTGCACAAAAGGTTACAGTTGATTGTGGTGGAGTGCATGTGGTTGTGGATGGATGAGTTTGTGTGTATGTGTATGTTTATGCGTACGTCAGTGATTAATGAGCTTGAAGGGACTCCCGCCTGTTTGTCACCCTGGGTTTCCCTGTTCATTTGTAGCACTGCATTAATAATGCCTGTAACTGACAGAAATGGGACAGTTTGCATTTGGAACTTCCTCACTCTCTCCCTCTTTTCCTTTTCTTCTCTTGGTTCTTTTCAAGACATCATAGTGTGGTCAATATTGCCCTGAGCCTAAAGTGCTTCCAGAAGTCCCTGCCTCGAAATACCAGCATTATTCAAAATCAATCCCCTCATGAAGGGGAACTTAACCTTAAAAAAATACCCTCTCATTCACGGTTTAAGATATTGGGAGTAATGAGAATAGTTTTAATATTATTAAAAATTTAATTTATAATTTATAATTTCTTTATAAAAGTCGAATTCCACCAGAATCGGCCATACTGTTAAAGGTTTATGACAGTACAATTGTAGGCTATGAATCTCTGTATTGCTGTACCCACCAGTGATACTAATCTTTAAAGCCCTCTAATCTTTTAATTCTTTAAAGGTCACAACAGGGGAAAACTGCAAAAATTAATCAGTCAGGTTGTTTGTGTCACAGCATTTGATGAGATGTGAATGCTATAACATTTAAAAAACCAGATTAATTCAAGAATCAATTCAGAAAGTATCAGATTGTGGTGAAATCGAAAACGAAATAGTAAGAATAGGTATTTTGTATCATACACAAAAGTTCAACCTGCAAAACCACAGCCAACATATTTTACTGCTGCATAAAACACTTGCCGCTGTCACACTATATGTTATGAAGAACGCTGTTGGGTCACATGTGAGAGTGAAGACAATGTGATATATTAATCTGACAAAAACAAATCTTGTCAGATTTTTTTCCTGTGGGAGAATTACTTTATGTTTTTGTTGGAAATTAATTGCCAGTAATTGCCACAAAGCTGACTGCATCACCAACATTATTAATATAAACACATACAAATATAACTTTTATGTGTTATTGGAGATAAATTATTATTATTATTATCAGTTAACAGATTCATGTATTGTTTCTTGTAATGTTAAGTTTCTAAAAAAAAAAAAAAAAGGGATGAAAGTTCAAGAGGCAATACAATAAAAATGAACTAAATAAAATGGAGGATGCATTCAGACCGGCTGACTAAGACCTAAGACCTTTTCCCGAATAAAAATGTTTCCAGCTGTTTAAAGACACCACATCCATGGATCTAAAGGATGTAGTGGAGAGCTTAGTTTGGTCACCTCATGCCATGCTGTGGTATTCCTCTGATGGTGAAAAAAAAGCAGGGTAATAAGAAGATTCATACAGGAGAAGAAGACAAGCAATAATAAAAGTAAACAGGGACTGTTATTATTTCAAGTCCAGTGATTCTCCTTTTTCAGAAAGTATTAAAAATGAATCTGATGGGCAGCAGTAGCCATGGGGTAATTGAGAGGGAAGTTGCCCATGAAGACAGCAGCTACACAGTCAGTTGTTCTTTAATCCTACAGAGGGACAGCCCACAGAGTAATCAGACCCCAGATCTGTGGTTAAAGCTACAATCAGTCCCGTTCAGTGTAGAGAGAAAGGAGGGAGAGACAGAGAGGAAGCCTTTCACACAAGAGGAGTGAACAGGGGAGAGAGAGGCCGAGATGGAGCAAGAGAGAGAGCCTGAACTAAAGGGCTGCTCTCTCCTGATGATGCACAGGACAGGACGAGTGAATGAATGAGATAGTGATGTTGCACATTCCCCTGGTCCCACGTGCTCACTTTTCTCTTTCTTCTCCTTCTCCCCTCCTCCTCTCTTTCCTTTTCTTTTGTTTTGTTTAAAATTTAACAAGGTCTGGAACAGCGGAGGGCTGAAGCGGGCATCCGGGGTGTTTTGGCTCAGCTTCATGTCACATGCAGGGGCCATGTGAACACAGTGGCACTGAGAGAGTAGGAGGGGTAACGGGGTGCTGGGGCAGGGAGTCTCGAAAGGGGAGAAAGGGAGAGAGAGAGAGAAAGAGAAGGGTAGTGAGGATAAAAAGAAGTAAAGTGGAGAAGTCTTTAACCAGCAGGACCAGGAAGCAGTGTGAGCTTCAAAAGAACTGGATGGCAGCTGAGTGAACCTTAAAAAAGCAAGTGTATTCATGAGGGAGATATGACAGTTGAAACTGGAACTAGAGAAGAAATGGCTGTTAAAAAAAAAAAAAAAAGCATGTCCAAGCAGGAACACAATAAAATGCAAAGTAGGAGGATGTGGGAGAGGAAGAAAAGTGAGAAATAATTTCCTATTGCAACAAGTGACAGCTCCTTTTTTCCCCAGGACATATGTGAGTAACAAAATGCACAGCCAACAGTGAGTGCCAAGAAACTGCCATGTTAATGACAGACTGGCTGCACATGGAGTGATGTCTCCTCATTCTCTGCGGACGTTCAGCTACAGATTTCAGACACGCTGTTCCTACTGATCTACCTAATTCAATTCAATTAGTGTAATTGAAAGCAGCCCAATATAACAGTCTTGCAATAGATCTACCTTTCATAAAGGTAATAGTAGTGTGATGAAGATAGTTATGCAAACATGCTGTATCTTTTATTTCTAATCCAGTATGTTTATTCCAATTAAAGGGAATGAATTATAAACTTAGATTTCACTTGGGGATTTTAAAGCTTTATTATTTGATAATATTTCATATTACTATTATAAATGTTTATTATATGTTTATTTGTTTCTGGTATTGTGCAATGTTTTGTATAGTTGCCTTTGTTGTAAATTGCACCTTGGGACTCTAGCTCTCTGGCTTAATCAAAGAAATCAGAATTTCTATCTGATTAAAGAGAGATTAAACAAATAAAATAAATCATTATTTTGTTGCTAGTTTTTCTTGGGGAAACATTTTGGATACTTCTACAACACGGCACTAACAGACTCTAAGTGCTGCTATACAAAGATAGGCTTAATTGCAGGTCTTCTGTCCTGCTTGTGTTAAACTGGTGCTGTGGATACATCTGCAGGATCAAAGAAGGAGTTCTGTACATTACCATAACGTTGTACAATATATACATGTGCAAAGTTATTTCTGTACATTTATGGGCAGTGGCTGCTTCCTTCCATTTGCTTTCAAAGCCTTTCCTTTAAAAGAAAAACTCGGCAATGAGGAAGTATTATTCTGGCACTTCAGCGTTTTTTGAGAGAGATGAACTTTAAACTAGGTCATTTCATATCAATGACTCTGCCCCCTTCTTTTAGAGCAGAGTCCACAGAGACAGGCTCAGTTCCAGCCAAACACACCTTATCTAGCTGTCCAAATGAGAGAAACGAAGACTGGGACAGTTTTGGAAAGCTTTGAATTCCAATCAGACAATACTATTTACCAAACAATGCTTTTTGTTTCTGTATAGCAGGAAGGTGTCAAAATCTCAAATAAAAAACAAACAAACAAACAAAAAAAAAAAAACAGCTGCCCCAAAGTCTGATCTTATCCACTTGCTATTTCTCAATGCGTGTTAAAGAAAATTAAATTGGAATTTTAAACACAATGTGAAAGAGTCTCTCTGGAGAACCAAGCTTTGTAAAACAAAACAGTGAAAGCATCATTAGAGCATTGGTATTTAAAAACCTCCCATCCAGGAATTGACACAGTTCTGTCCTGTACACTAGCAGGCAAGCATGCTGTGTGTTCCCTAATCAGAATTTTTGGGCCTCTTTAATGCTGAGAGTTGCAGATGTTGTCTGGTATTAGGCTGTGCTGCTGCTGATCAAAGCTGTGGAAAGTGAGCCCCCGCTGGTGTGCCTCTAATCCCCCTCATGCATGTGGTCAAGCCAAGGGCTGGTGCTCAGCCTGGGGACAGTCAACCTCCTCCATGACCCCGGTGAAAAGGGGGGGACCTTTCCCCTTCCTTTGCTTGTGAACTCGGTTTATTCCAACTCCTTGAGGTTTCTAGAAAGAGTTCAGCAAGGGCACTCTGACAGCTGAGAGGTAGGGCTGCTCCCATTGGGCAGGAAAAGTCATTGCCCTTCCCAAACGCCCTATCTCAATGTGCCGGTAGGCAGACAGGAGTGACACATTGGCATGGCACTGTTCAGCCGCTTACAACAAAGAAATAAGAATTTCAATTACATTCCCCATCCCTTAAAAAACAAAAAAAACAGAACTTATTTCCACAGGGGGCAACACAAACGTACATCAAAGCAAGCACAAACACACAGAGAAGGCAGGGAGAAGCAACATATGTGTAGAAATAGACCTGGGCAGTTTGTTATTCTGTTTTTCATTTTTATGTGCCCTAAATTTATTTTTTTATTATTAATTTGATACAAATATGAGGGTGACCAGTGATTCTTGTGCTGTAGAGGGATATGAGGAGATAAATGGAAGCTGTCAGATGGTGTGAGGGAGGAGGAGATGTGAGGAACGATAGCAAAAGGGAAGGGAGGGGGATCGATCATGAGAGAAATTGAGAGAGTCTGTGCAAGAGGAGAGAGGAGGGGGGGTGGGAGGATGTCAGCCAGGAAGGCAGTCTCTATTAGACAGAAAACTGTTCCCTTGGCTTTAAGTGCTACAAGATGACACCAGCATCCTATCTATGTCTGCTTCAGCAAACGCATGTACGCAAATCGTCAGCTATACACACAACCAGCTCAACACAGAGGCTGTGTGGCCATTTTTAATTTAGAGCGCTTCTTCACGTGGAGCCGCATGTGAAGAGACATGATGTACATTAATCTCCTCTTTGATTGTTCACCTTTTATCTTGGGTGCACACATACGCTAATGAGCACAAAAAACCCCTCCAAAGTGCACATCAACACATGCATATTGGATTTAAGCTCTGGAACGTGTGAAATCTGATTACACAATTACATAATGACTCAGCAATGGGCCATTTAGAAAGACCATTAGCTATCAGGCAAGGACATGGATGTGAAAAAAAAAAATTGAAGCCGCTTAGTGCCTCACTTCTGCAAAGATCTCCCATAGGGTTTGCATTTGCTGTGATGCTACAATTTTTGTACATGAAAATGGAATTGACACAATAATATTGGAATTGAAAAATCTCTGGTGACCAGTAAAAGATCATTTAAATAACAAATTCATTCAAAGTGAACAACTGTGAGCGATCCTCATATTGTGGTCAGTACAACCAGTGACCGTTCATAAAACATAAAAACCAAAACTGTGACAAAGGTCTGTTTTGGTTCTCAATCTGCCCTTGAAAATGTTTTCATAGAGATGCAGAAAAAGAGCGTGAGAGCAACCTGGCATGTTGACTGTATGAAGAGAATGAGGTGGCATCGACAACACAGTGTGAGTGGTTCTCCGCTTAATAGCTGCCACAGAGCCTGCTGGAGAAAGCCTGGAGCTTCATTAAGCCTTTAAACCCTGCAGAGTCCTTTAAGTCATCACGTCACCAGCCGCTGCCTCCTCAGAGGAGGCCTGAGGCAAGAGTAGAATGATTTACAGCCCTTGATTGAGATTTCTTAAAGCTTTTAGAGTAACTGGGCTATCGGCAGAATGGCAGCATAGTGGTTAGCGCTGTTGCCCCACAATCAGAAGGGCACAGGTTGGGTTCTGGGTTGGAGCCTTTCTGTGTGGAGTTTGAATGTTCTCCCTGTGTGGGTTTCCTCCCACAGACATTATGTTTGAGTTAACTGTTAAACTAGGTGTGAGTGGTGGTTTGTCTCTGTGTGTTGGCCCTGCGATGGACTCGTCACCTGTCCAGGGTGTACCCCACCCTCGCCCAGTGTGAGCTGGGATTGGCTGAGCTATCACCGTCTTCTTGAAATGTTAACATCTTGTGCCTACATGGAATTTAGAAAATTATATGAGTCAAAGTGAATCTGTGTAAATTACTGTCAAGCTTAGTGTTTATAGTTCACTTTTGTCACAAATAACTTGGCATTCTATTATGAATTTGTTTTTATTTCATAGTCATGGGACATAATCCTTCACTGGACTATACAGCTGTAACAGATGTGTATATTTACTTATTATGTATTATGATGGAGAAAAAAGCAGCTCTTATGGAATAAACACAGACTTTTTCTTCAAAGCCACATTCTAAGCATATTTTGTGGCTTTTAGAAATGAAGTAATTGTACGTCAAAAGATGTCTTCCAATTAAACAAAGTCTAACTACAACCAGAGTTCCAGCTTGAGAACAAAACAATAAAAAAATGTAAATAACTACTTAAATATTTGCAAATAAGCAGCCCATTACACTAGTGTGGAAAGAGCCATGAAATCAACATTTCTTTTGAGAATTAATGCAGGGAAAAGTATATATTAATGTGTAATATATAAATATCCAATGTTGTTTAAAAAATATATTATAATAATCCTGCAGTAATAACCCTGATCAAAATATTTGGTGAATTATACCTGAATTTTTTTTTTTTCATAATAAATTAGAAAAGTTTTTTAAGCGAATATTTATTAGACCTTTGTTATATGAATGCAGTTATTATCTGGCTCTGCTTTGATTAGTTCTGCATGAACAATTCTTGCTGCCAAGTTCACCTTGCTGGCACATCCTGAAAACATGGAAATTACCTGAAAATTGGGTGCAGCATGCTGAAACTGTGATTGACCATGACTTTGTTTTAGAGGAGCTTGAGCTATAAAGCTCAAAGGAATTAATAACTTGATAGTTTCTAGGTCAGTACACGCCAGTGGTCATTAATTTCACTCATAAAGGAGGATGAATCTTAACGCCACTTCAGGTTTACAAGAAAGTGCTTTCAAAAAGCAAACATTTCAACTTTAATAGGACACGCAGAGAGCTCAGAAAAAAGCAGCGGGTAAGCTGAAGTGCATGGATGAGAGTGTTTGCAAAGCTGAGTAGGCTAATGAATCTAAATAATTTACTGTGCTGCTTTGGTTTGTATAAGAACTCTGGGTCTGCTGCCCCTAGGGAAACCCTCTACCAGTGTGTGTTAGGGTTCAGTATGCCATTTGCTTTTTTTGCTAATCCAAACACACACACACACACACACACACTGACGAGCTTGTATCTTAAGAGCAGCAGCACTGTTAATGAGTGACAATGGCCCGTACCCTATACTGTTACTTTATGAACAATCAAATCAGTGCTGTGACTCACAGAACATCTACAAAACCTGTGACCCTACCATAACCCTCTTCATGAAGCATACTTTCATTGAAAGCTTTGGCATTCTATCAGCAACAAAATGTGTACATATTGATTATTTTAGTCTGTGTATTTTACTCTTCTCTCTTATACTCAAAACTCTAATAAAGCTGGCTAGGCATTACAAGAGGCTCCTGTGTGGGCAGCTCTGAAAGGATCATTCGTAAGCCTGCCAAAGAGGACAGCGGCCCTTTGATCTCAGCAGCCTTCTGTACATGTGCATGTGCGTGTGTGTGTGTGTGTGTGTGTGTGTGTGTGTGTGTGTGTGTGTGTGTGTGTGTGTGTGTGTGTGTGTGTGTGTGTGTGTGTCTAGCAAGGCCTAGTGAGTTCTCTCTCATCTGGCCAATCCAAAGTATTTGCACCCAAATAACAACCTGACCCTTTCAAAGTCAACCTGCTCTCTGCATTGTTCAAAAGTTCTGACAAGATGCATCATGACAACTCAACATAACAGCCTCTTTCCATAAATTTCCTGCTTCCCGAATCGTGCTGAGTGCCAAGTCCCTCATCTGCCACAACAGTGCAGTTTATTGGCTTTTTGTGTACTTAATGTCCAGGTTAACCACCTAAACAGAGCTGCCTTATTACTGAGAAACCGAACCATAAAACAGAATTCAGATAATGGACTTCCTGTATCAAAGGCCACTTTGCATACAGATAAAAAGGCCTTTAGTGTGACTGAGGTCTACAGTTGTGGCAGCTGCGCCTGAGAGTCAGCCAGAAAGTCAGCTGAGGCTGGCCCTATCTCCACTATTTGGGCAGGACAACCATTCAAAGTCGGCTCGGCATGTGTCAGCATGGCTATCCCTTTGCCCCCCTTGCTCCACTTCCTTCTCAGCAGACATGCCTGACATTCTAGAGGAGCCAGCGTACATTCCTCACATGCCTCGCTCGTGTGAGGAAATGGCAGAGGAGCAGGCCAGGCATGTCACAAGGCCATCAGCTCAGCGCTCTCTTTAGAGTGCTAGTTAATGTGCATGTGTGCGTTCTTCGGTGGCTGAAGGAGAATGTGGTCTTTTGTGCAGGCTGTGGCCTGGGTGTTGAGTGGTGTTATTGGCTGTGAATGAGCTGGAGAGAAAACTCAGGTGACCACAGTTAAGCTGTCTCACATGGGATCTGGAGGGGTTGCCCCCAGACAAACATCAAGGCTGCTGGTGCTGGTTGAGCTCAGCTGACAGCACAGACTCATGTACAAATTATTATTTTTTTGTTTTTCTTGATGCACATCCATCCACATAAGCAAGCAGCCTACTGTATGAAACTGACTAAATGAAACCATCCCATTAATACCTCAAGCATTTCATGAGCACAGTATGCCATGGAGCACACGTGACTGAACGTGAACAGAGAACATGTGGCCATTTCAGTTTCATATTGAGGGATCTCTAGTTCAATAGCCTCTTGAGACAGTAAGCTATACAATGTTTGTGCTTCTGTTAGTGTATTTCTTCCATTCTTCAGACCCAAGAAACAGTATCTCTTCAACTATCCTCACAAAACACTCAGTTTCACAACCCATGATGCCCACCCTTTCCCTCATTTCACTTTTCTCAGCACCCACAGCAATAGCAAAAGTGGTGGAGGCAGTGGCATGGTAAATAAAAGGGCTTCCTGAGCTTTGGAAGAGCATGTTAACTGAGCTTGGCAGGCAGTTAGTTAGTGTGACAGAAGCCACACTGGATGCCAGAACGATGGGAAGTGTGCAGCATCTCAATGACCAGAATTCACTGAGCCCACAGAGATCGTTTATGGTGCTCTCAGCCATACTGCTCACCCCTACTCCCCACCCAACTACAAAGGCATTCAGCCTTTTCATTAGGATGATAATGGGGCAAAAGCCGGAAAGGGCCTCATGTCTGAGCACCATAAGATGCTGCAATGGCTTTGTGGCGATGTCATGCATGTCCATGGGAGCACAGCGTGCTGCTACAGTCAGACAAAGACAGTCAAGATTCGAAGAAACAAACAAACAAACAAACAACAACAACAGGAAAAAAAAACAGACCTGAACATTTAAATTAAGTAATCAAGTCAGCAGAGCAGCCTCTGGACCATGACCCCACTCTGACCTATTCATTTCATGCCACCACACAGCTAAACCTCTGGAAAGAACAGACTTTTAATGATATCTCTCCAAATTGTTGCTGCAAAGGTCCAGTGCTCCTCTCACCTTCCCTAACAGCATTCACAAAAAATGTGTGGAAATATTAGAATAAAGCAAATATTTTTTGTTGCTTTGGTGTTTAAGAAAGTAAATTGTTATTAGATATGCCTGCAGTAATTGTTCTGTTGTTCTGTTCTCTTCTGTTATAGAGGTTGACAACTTGTTACAAACACACCAATACTAAGGATCAGCAGACATATCTGTGTAGTGTGCAGAGAAGATGGCCTCAATCGGTCCCAGAATGAGCAGAAACCTTACCACCAGAGAACGTGAATATATCTGGCTCTATCATTTCACTTACCTGCATAGAAACGTAACAATGAGCCAATTTCTGTGTTGAGCCCTTCCTCTTGAACTCTCCAGGGGTCCTTAAATCCAAGCTTAAAGAGAAAGTCATTCTGGATCTGCAGAGGCCTCTCATCTGGGCTAAGCCTCCTGACAGCTTCACCATGCAGCTGCACATACAGTGTGAGGCTGGAATTGCAGGAATTCCCACCGTGGTCTGTGGCCAGCCCTGGTTTTACAGCACTTAGGCCACAATCCGGATCTTGGATGTCAGGTGTATTACCTGTAGAACAGGCTCCTGACAATGAGCTGGCGCTGCCCAGACCGTGTGAATTCATCCTGCCATCCGGCCCCGTATTGTTCGTCATGTCATTGAGATGCCCCATGGTGCACTGCTCGTAGCTGGCGGTGCCATTGGTGTGATGCTGGCTGATGGGCTCCATGCTGGCGTCCGACGCCGGGCAGTCGAGCTCCAGCTCGTCCGAGGAGCTGCCGTACATGTCGTGGCCCTCCGCGGGGCTGAGGATGGACGCCTCGGTGCCCAGGATCATGTCATCACTGAGGGAGTCCCTGTGCTCGCTGAGCCGGGCCCCGGAGCTCAGGTCATCGAAAGCGCTGCTCTCCACATCCGAGCCTGAATTTAATCCGTAGCTGTCCACGCCGTTCCTGTGCTCCGAGTCGTCATCTGCAGGGGTGTCCATGTTAGAGTTGGAGTTTAAGTCTGACAGCGAGCACGTTATGTTATCTTGCGACTCCGATTCGGGAGTGAAAAGTTTTCCATCAGCGTCCTGTTGCTTTTGCCTCGCATCTGCATTCTCCATGAGCAGCAGTCTCAACCTGTCGCTCGGATGGCCCCGCAGATCAGCGGCTTCCAGGGGAGCCAGGTGGCTGCATTTAACAGTAGACTCCCCCACCACCTTACACGGGTTATCGTGGTATTCATACTTTACTTTGCAGTTGCCATTTTGGTCAGTCTTGGGGCTATCTTTGCAAAATATGCGCATAACGGAGCTCGACTTACTGCAGAGTTTACTCAGACGGAGCGCCACCTCGCCGGCTGTGGTGTCCATAGTGCAAAGGACCGGCCTGGGATACGACGGCGTCAGTCTGTCGTGGACGTGTATGGAGCCCCGGTGGAGATCGGCTCTCACCCACTCGCGATCGGCGGGCTGCAGCTGCATGTTCTGCCGGTGCTTCATCAGAGTCTTCCGATCCAGACTCCGGGTGTGGAGAGAAGCGGAGGACATGGGCGAGCTGAGCTTGGCGCTGCAGGCGGCGGTGACAGCTGAGGTGGCCGAGGTGGCAGCTGCGGCGGAGAGGTTCCTCTTCAGGCGCCTCCGTCTCAACAGCAGCGAGCTGGAGTTGCTGGAGGAGCCCCGGCCATTAGACGCCTCGGTCCGGCTCGACGCGCTAAATCCCGCGGTGGAGGCGGAATGAGAGAGGCGATTCCCGTTCTTTGCCTCGACACGGGAGGGTGCCAAATGTCCACCGCCATCATCCGCCGGAGTCCCTCGGGCGAACGGCAGCCCACTGGGCTTCTTGGACAACTTGGTCGCGCCTCCATCCGACGCGCCGTCCTCAGCGACAGCCTGCACACTTTCCATCGGTGCCAATGAAAAGTCCCCCTCTGTAAATAGATAACGGTGCGCACTCGGATATTCCTCCAAGCTCTACATTTAAAAGCCTGAATACGTGCCCGCCGTGCTAAATGTCCGCCAACTGGGCGGCGTTGCTGACTTGTTCCACTAGTAGTCATTCACTTCTCGCCTTCCTCTTTCCCCCGCTGGAGTCTCTCCTCTGGTGCTCCAAAAAAAAAAAACAAAAAAAAAAAAAAAAAACAAAACATCTCACCGATTAAATTCTCTTTAAGAGGAGGCAGGGCGTGCGGGGACAGAGCGGGGCGGAGACGTGACAACGCGTCCCATTTGGACCAGAAATACAGCGCCAGAATATGAAATGAACGTCGGCCGACCTCCTACGCAAATAGCGACTGATATATATTCATGAGGAGGGCACAAGATGGGGGCGCTAACAACACAGTGGTGCATTATGGGAAGTGTATTGCGCTACCAAGCGCAGCGTCCACCAGCCGCCAGCGGAGGGAACCGTACGTCACCACTACATTTCCCATGAGGCTCATCTGCCTGTCTCTGTCAAGCGAGGCGGTAAACAAACCGACAGGAGTAAACATAGCTCGTATAAAATGTTTGGAAGAAGCTCGACCTCTCATCTGCCGCCGTGTTTTCTGTTCGGCTGTTAGCGGCGTGCTAACTGCTAACCCCGCCGAGATGGCTCATTTAGCCAAATCTTTGTTTTGATTCGTCGACTTTAAGCTGCCACTAATCGGGATTCAGTGATTAGTTTCCCTCGGAGCAGTAGCGGTGGGGACAAAGCAGGCTTCCCCAGCAGGTCCAGTGCTGACGAGGCCGGTATCTCCAGCACCATCTCATCAGGACGCCATTTCACACCGAGGCCGGCGGACGGAGCGGCTCACTGTGCAGTCCTTTCTCTGCTGCTTCTCCCCATCTAGTGGCGCAAACTAGTAATAATTATGTGTGCATATCGAGATCCAATCTAAATGTTATCATGTAACCAACGACTTTATTTTATTCCCCCCGTCCCTTTATTTATTTACCCTTTTATATCCTACTAAGTATCTTAGTTTTTTTTTTTTATTCTCTTCGGCTGCAACATTGAGATTTCCCCTGTGTGGAAGAAATAAAGGCATTTGATTTTAATTAAATTTAATTGTTTCTTTTTTTATTACAATCAAGTTCTCAGCGTGGGCAAAAAAAAAAAAACCAACATAAAAACTGCAGTGGTTTCAGATGTGTTGAACGCACCAGTTTGTTGATATCCCTGATAAATGTAAATTGTGCACTAGACCTTGCAGGTATATATATATATAATTTTTATTTATATAAAATATCGTCAGAACCTGTAACACTGCTGTCTGCATTAATTCCCAGGCTTTTTTTTTTAAACAACATTATTCGTGCAGTTTTTGAATTTCAAACTGATTTTATAGTTGTATTTGGCTGGAGTTTATCAAGGGGATGTTTTTTATTGTGAGGCTGTTTTGTGCGATACATGTATGATATATATAAAAAAAAAACCTTGAACGTAAATGTGCATTTACTACAGAGTGAGTTCACATCTTCGTGAAATATATAATATCCATATTCATTTTCTATTTCTGGGAAAGTATAGTATGTACTTAAGTACCCTTTATGTTGTGATGAGACGATACTGGCAACATTCTGTTCAAATGGCTGGGTCTGGCCATGCAAAGTGTTTTTTTTTTTTTTAATTCCATGCAAATTTTTAATGTTTGACAGATTTCAAGTCTTTTCTGTCTTTCATGGTTTAAAAGGTGACAACTGAAGAATTTCCTCACAGTCAAATCCTGAATGTGTTTTACCTAACTTATCTAAATGGCAATATGGATAGCAATACATTTAAGGGGAAATTCTACCATACGTTAGTGTGATATGTTTATAATACCAAAGAAGGTTCTAAATCTATAATTATGGCAATTAAGCAAAGCTCTTGGCAAGTCACCACAAAAATAACTTTTAAAATTATTTTTGGTTAGGAGCTCAGAAGCAGCTAAATATGGAAGAGGTGCAAAAAAAAAATGTATGAAGAGGTTAATTGCAAATGCAAGCACAGAAGTCTAAAGGTTACATTAGATTACTACAAATAGCATTTCGGAAAAACATTTAGTGTAGTTAATGTAGGAGTATATAAATGTTCCTGAAATTGTAAGTAAAATGACTACACATGAACAACTAGAGTTAAGATATTTTTTCCAACTAGCTGAAGTAATAATGCATCCAGTAAAAATGCAGTCAGAGATGGAATTTAATTGGCATGATGTATCCTATACAGGGTATTCTGTATTAAAAAAAAAAAAAAACCTTTCAGACATTTGCTCCACCATCATGTAAAAGGAAACAGATTATTGCTGAATTAATGTTCCTTGATTCCGGCAAAATGGAAAACCTCATATTCAACCCAGTGGCTTTGTGTAAATTTGTGTAAATTAACTCCTATTATGCTCTATTATATTGAACCTATGGATGGAAAATTTCAAATAATAGCACAATGATGCTGGAATCAAACAAGCTGGTTCTAAGACCCTATATTTCAAATTCTCTGAGATTTAATGACCCAATTACATTTTTGATTTCAAAATAAGTCTGCAATCTGTCACATGGGCAACCTGTGCATCAATTCAGAAGAAAGCTGCTCAACACTAACAAAAACCTCTCACATATAAACCATAAAGTGCAAAAACGGTTTTCAGTTCTCAGCTTGTATTGGGTCATCTATCCATCACAGATTGAAGCTGTGAAATTAAGGGAGAACACATTTTTTGTTGCAGACAGATGCATCATTATACCGCTCCTATTGTTCTTAAGCTGACAAACAATTTCATATTGCAACTTTAAAAGTAATACAGTAAAAAATAATAAAAATAGTCTGTGTACATAAAGCTTATGAGCACTGGAACACTGGTGTAGGATCCGTGATCAGGTAACAAGACCATTAAAGTGAAGAGACAAACTGGTAAAGATCAGAAATGCAACAATATTTTACACACTGGTGACCCTGAACTTGAAACAGTGACCATTGCAAAGTCAGACTCTTAACAGTGCAAAGAACTTTTGCAATAAAAATGTAAAAATCCTGACTCATTGGATCCACTAAAATTGCTTCTAGTGGGTTTTTTTTGTTTGTTTGTTTTTATATATACCAGAAAATGTGTCCTTTCAGTGACAGGATTGAGAATCTAATCAAATCTTGTTCGAATGTATTGGTTGTCGAACAGGCAGTTTTTTGTTGTTGTCATTCTTGATGGGTTTTTTTGTTTGTTTGTTTTTTTTTTTTTTTGGATCAATTGAGAAGAATCCAGAAAAAGTTCTCCTGAATAAAGCTTTTCAAAAGTAAAGTATAAAAGAAAATTAAAAACCCTGAAGTGAGGCATCGTGTGTAAGCACAATAAAAAAAATGGTGGGAATACACCTGCTGTTTAACATTTTCTCTACAAACAACATATATTGCTTGATCAAAACTTATTACGTGAGTATAAAAGTAAAGTGTAAAATACAATGCACATTATGAGTAACAATCTTTAAACACTTAAAAAAAAAAAAAGATATTGTGATGAGCCCCCTCTCCTTGTACTTTGTTTTAAAGATCGTCAAGTGGTAACATGAATAAACAAGTGATTTGCCTCAATAAAAACAATTAAAATTAATAAAGTAATATAAAACAGACCATTGTTGCACACACTGGAGCCAGAATATACTGGGCAGCTGCAATTTTAACAAGACATTTATAAGAGTCTGACATGAACGAAGCTTGGTCAGCTTAGTCAAGCATGATTCTTCTTTGAATGTAACTTTCCTTCCTATAAACAAAATGTACATTTGGAGAGAGTACAGGCTTTACCCAAACTCTCAGATTCACAGTTAGCAATTAGATGACAACATTGTCAGTACAGTGAGAGTTGCACATATGCGGGAAAAGTCAGGATTACCTAGTAACGACAGAGCGGGGACTCCAGGGGGTACTATAGTCTGGGAAAAGCAGAAGAGGAGAAAAAAAAAAGAAAAAGGAAAAAAAAAAAAAAAAGAAACCAAAAACAACATATTGTATTGTGGACCCCTCCCTCCTGTCTGTCTTTCTAAGCAGCTTCCAATGTCTCAGCAGGTGCAGTGAAGATGGATCTCCTGCTGATATGGTGAGCTCAGAACATTGAACCCTGCAGACTGGCACAGAATTTTTCATAAGGGCTGGAGTAGCTCTGAGTGATTGTATAATAAAGAAAAGGGTTTAAAAACATGTCCACTGAGATGAGACCACTGGTGTTATTGATGAACCGAAGGTACAGTTGCCCTTAGCGGACGTCGCAAGTGTCAAGAAATTGCAAACAAATTCTCCCTCACTGTCCCAATTGCCGCAGAACTGAGCGCCTGTCTAAGTGCTCAGCAGAGAGGGTTAAGAGACAGTTGAGCAAATTCCACAGAGGGGTGATGTGAATCAACTGGAGTCATTATGTGCTACTACAGTAGATAGAGTGGTGGATTTCTTCATCTGGTGGTGTAGTACCAACTCAGTTGTGTGGGTCTTGAAAAGGCATTTCAGAAGACATGGCCTTATTGTAGAAATGGGCACCATTTTACTGTCCAGCACTTAAGGTTCTCAGTGGAGGAGAGCACTGCTCCGGCACTGCTTGAGACAGTGGTGGTCTACTATGGTCTGTGAAACCTACAAATGCAAAAAGAAGACAGTTTCAAACATTTCCTCAGCGCTACAAAGCCAAGACCGACAGCAAATGAATAGCTCCAGCTGCATGCAAGGGGTGTGCAGCAACAGGAAGCTGGATGGATTCTGCACATTACCTGGTTAAATGGCGACTTGACTCATGCACTTCCATCTCATTGCTCTTGAAATCATTGAGTTCCTTCCGTATAGCTGCCTACGGAGCAAAAACAAGTAGGACGATTGAGAGAAGCTGCAAAGACTTAGTACACAAACTGCAGCCCCTAAGCCCTGACTCTACCTCCTTTTAGCATGCTTCATGCATCATTTACGGTCATCTTCAGGCCATGAATGAGTCTGCTGAATTCTCTTCTCACATTGCACGAGCCTATAATTTCCTCCTCTTGAGATATACAAGAGTTTGAACAATGATATGCAATCTGTTACCGGTCCACTTGGGTAGTCATCTTGTGTTTAACCATAATGAAATTTTGATACCATGAATTTACATGGATGGCAACACACCGTTTCCCCAGTGCAGTTTTTCTTTTTTTTGAAGGGGAAGAACATCAAAGCTCTATTAAAGTGTTTCAGTCCTTGGATCAAAAGCTCAAATTGGCCCCATACCCCATTCACATTCCAGTGTGAGGAGCAGCATAGACAACATAGTGGTTAGTGCTGTTGCCCCACAATAGAAGGTTGCGTGTTCAGTTCCCAGCCTGGGGTCTTTCTGTGTGGAGTTTGTATGTTCTCCTCGTGTCTGTATGGGATTCCTCCCAACGTCCAAAGACATGCATCTTTGGGTTAACTGGTAAATTGTCTGTAGGTCTGAATGTGAGTGTGAGTGGTTGTTGGTCTCTGTCTGTCTCTGTGTGTTGGCCCTGTGATGGACTGGCAACCTGTCCTGGGTTTAGCTCCAGCACCCCCTCCCCGCAACCCAGAAACAGATAAGCGGTTAAAGATGAATGAATGAATGAATTCCAGTGTGAAACATAATCACAAATTCTGGAAAACACTGGAAGTAAAATCATTAGTGCTCTTAGTGTCCTATTAGAGACACTCTGCATCTTGCATAGCTGTTTTCTTATAAACATCTCTTTTCCAGAAAGACTATTAGGACACTGAATAAAATTGGTCCCTATTCATGGAGTTTAACAAATTCACATTTGGGACAATGCCTCATGAATCACAGCCTCCCAAGTAGCTGCACTGGAGCAGTAGAGGTCTGAGTGCTTTACCCAAGGCCAGAATAACAGCAGTAAGTTTCTCAGAGTGAGAATGAGTCAATGTTCCAGTAAATAAAATGGTATGCTGAAGTTTTTTTTTTTTTTTAAAGAACCCCCATTAGATTTCCTCTAAGACGTCATGTGTGACAGAAAGTCAGCAAGCCGATGTCATTGCTTTCGCTCTTTAGTTTGACTCAAGGGGATATCTCTAGTCTTGGTGGGTGGGGGGTGCGTCTCTTAAAGGAGAACAAAAAATATTCAAATCTGTGCTTTATGTGAGAAAAAGGAAAAATGTCACAGGGCAGTGTTGGGGTGGAGGGGTCTTAAGGCAATGCTTGTCCAATTACTCTCTTATGTAAGGGGAGTTGTTGCACAATCACAACACCCAATCCTTGTGGTTTTCACATGAGTGGCCCTCAGGTGTGACCAGTCGCGTTCAATAACGAAGGCAGAATATATGCTCTTCAAAAAATAAATAAATAAAAATCAAGAACTCATTAAAAGTCAGAAGCATGGACCGCTGGCTAGTGAGCAGCAGGAGTGCTCCAGGGTGTTTACTCACACAGGGAAAGAAAACAGCTGAGGTGGAACTTGCCATAACAAGACAGGAGGAACACCTCCTACCATTACTCTCCTGCGTAATGGGTTGCGTCATGTTTGGCCCAGAGAGGTTGGGTGAGGTGGTGGGTTTGAGAAATTTGAAAGCATGGAAGGAGGGATATTTGGAAATTAAAAGATTATCTCAGTTTAGCTATAAGATGAGTGTAAGCGATGCTTACCTTGTCAGCTGCTGTGAGCCGGGTCCAGGGCTTATCTGCCCGTCTGTCGTAGTCCTGGGCATCCGACACCTCCACATAGTCACTGAATCGGATGAGAATTTTGGCCTGTCTCAGCTCCTCTACAGTGGGTCTCTGGCTTAGCTGGAAGAGAAGAAGAAGAAGAAGAAAAAAAAAGGTTTGATAATGGAAACCTAGGTTAAGTTTTCCTATGGCTATTGCCTTCTTAAAGTAATTGTCCTTTCATTAACACATACACAAAAAAAAACCCCAAAAACATCAATATAGGACATCTACTGGATCAGTTAATTAAAATTACCGATTATATTCTTAGAGAGCACACATTATCCCCATGCAAAGAACCAATATAACCCCTTAAAACATCCACAAAAAAGTCATAACTCTTCAATCTATAAATCTATTCTAGATACATTTTAAATTTCTCTACTAAAAACAGCTAAACATAGCAAATGGTAATTTGAAACCAGTCAGTAATTATAAACTATAAAATCATTAAGCCATTTTAGATACACTTAAGAACCTACACATCCACGGCCCTATAAGTGTGTGGTTATATTGTATAAAATAAGCTATGGGATGCATGCATTAAATTCCTCAAGCAATGACATTTTTATTTTGGGCATGTCTGCAGGTGAGCCCAATGTGTTGTTCTTTAATTGAAAGTGATGGGAACATATTCAACACCTCCCTATGGTGTCAGGATTGTGGTGAGGATTTGGCAGCCAACATGCTGAAGGGCCAAGGACAAAAAGGACATCCATGTTTCCTGTGGGGGGAAGACCTGAAAACAGGCCCCGTAACAGACTAGTCTTCTCCAGTGTTTGCTTATCCTGGCCAACAATTTACCCCCTCCATGTGCTTTGAGATCAGGTGCCAGTTTACACCTTTGGAGCTATTTTGGACTCACCTTTCGTGTTAGCCTTCGTTTTATCTCCCTCTTCTCCTCCATTTCCTCTTGCTCATTGCGAGCTGTGGAGAAAAAAAAAAAAAAAAAAAAAAGATTACCCTTCATACTGCATGGATAGGCAGATGGAAACATAAGATGGTTACACAATGTTTAGAAATGTCTGAAAGAAACGCACACAATTTTCAAAATATCGATCATAAGATTCAAACTGTACAAAATACATTTCTCAAAGCTTAAAATACTTTCTCTCATTAACTGTTTAACACCATTAGAAATGGTTATCATGGGATGATGATTGTTTTGTTCCTTCTAAGTTGCTCAAGAGCTTCTTTTGGCCTACTTTTAGGGTGGATGGATTGACCTATTTCATTATTAAAAAAAAAAAAAAAAAAAATTTCAAAACAAGAAGCAATCCTGATCCTGTGAAATGTGTCCATGCCTTGGAGTGTGGTTTCCAAGTCAATTAAAAAGACAAAAACCTTCAGCTCAACAGAGCAAGTTAAACGGCAAGACAAGAGTAAAGAAGAACCACACTGGGATGCTGCTCTTGTTTGCACAAGCCTTAGCACTTAAACTGCCTTTGTGTTTGTGCTGAACACATAATGTTTCTATAAATCTACTTGCGGTGTTGGATTGTGGCATTTTGCCAGAAAATAAAGCCCCATTTGTTTAACCTTGACACTGTATGTGTTGAGTGACAGGGAGGACATGACTTGTCACTCATGTATTGTTAGACTTTGTGTTGTGCTCAAGCACTCTGGCAATCGCACAGGAGCCTCTGGGAGAGCAGCAACTGCTGTAAATCCGTCTTTGATGTCAGAGAGCCACACAGTCCTCGAGTCTGTTGGTGTCTGGTACTTGGATGTGTCTGCGCTATAAGACCAGTCTTTCTGGACATGACTCCTCAGGGAGCCCTGCTGCTTGCCTGTCTGTCTCACATGAATAGGCAGAGAAAGGAGTGAAAATAAATAAATAAATAAAATAAGGGCGAGATGTATGTCTCAAGCTTTCACACAAGTTGGCCTCACCAGGCTGCACTGTATGAAGTCTGCTACAAGTCATTTGGACTCATGCTTCACAACACTGCCTTTTATAAAGAAAGAACATTGTGGGCATTTTGACGTTTGTTAAACTGTTCATGCTTTTCTCACGTTTGAGGATGTTCCTCTGCTCCAGCTCCTCTGCTGTGGGTCTCTGACTCAAGCGCCTGAGGAAACACATGCATCACAGGTCAGCAAAGCAACACTGAATCAATATGAGAAAGTTTTTATGCAAATCAGCCTTCTTTACAATAATCAAGTGATAACAGTCAAATTCTTTTAAACATTACACTCGTTCTTCAGTGTCTTCATGCTCAGAGAAAGCTTCTTTTCTTTTTATATCCACATATTTTTAAATACTCTGCTTTGATAGCTACTAGCTAAAATTTTATTATTGACTCACAGCATAAATACTTTAATAACCAACAACCCAGTCTGAACATACATACATAAACTCAGTGCCCCCAGTACTTATTTACAAGCAGCAGAGTTTCACTGAAATAGCATCTTATTGAAGTTCTTTCCATCTAAAATCTTCACAAGAGCACTTTTCACAAACTTCCATCAGTCATGACTACCAAACCCTCTCCAGTAAGTGACCGACTGTGCGATAATATATTAGTGATGATGCCTTGGTGTAATGCCAGAAGACAGCCAGCAAAAAAAAAAAAAAAAAAAAAAATTCCTGAAGACTCAGCTCTCATACGACGCTGAATAAGGCATATGCAGTTATTATACCTCACTTTGAAGTGCCAATTGAAAGGCTACAACCATTTGCACATCTGTTTGTGTAAACCTACGGGGCACACATTTACATAGACAGACACATGGTGAAGGACAGAGAGATGCAGAGAGATACATCTTGCACTGATTATCACCAATTTCCTCAACTCGTATTGATTATTTGTAAGATACCCAAAAGTAATCTCAGAAAAGGTCATTTCATCAGCCATGCTTTCAACTTGGGAATCTTATTATATAATTGTGTCAGGACCCTGTGGCAGCGAACCTAACTGTAGACACCAGATCAATGATCGGCTCTATGTCGCTCGATCTGACAGCAGTTTGGCCCCGTCAGCTACTCAGAAGGTGTGTGCTCAGCGCCGCTTGTCTCATCTCATCTTGTGTCCCATTTTCCCCTGCCTCAAGGGTTATTGTTGGGATGAAGTCCAGACACTGCCTTTCAAACTGCAGTTCTCCTCCCAGCTGTATGTTTTGAGCACTATGTGAATATCATGTCAGCAAAATGAAGCAGCTATTGGAAATGCACACGATTATACTAGTAAAAAAAAAAAAATTACCCTTACCCAAGTAATTTCTGTCAGGCTAATTTTAAGCAGTCTTGTTAAGTGTCCTATTGCCTGCTCTGTGCAATGTGAAAAGGCTTGAATATAATGAGATTATATAAAGGAGTTACGCAAAGTTTTATGAAGTAGTGAGCTAGCTCTGAGTTGCAATTCATCAAAATCTGCAATGGTCTGTATTTTCTTATTTCTAATTTATATATGTTAAAGGGGACACCAGTAGTAATATATAACGGAGAATTAATCTCTGTAACTGTAAGGAGTGATCAGTTTTGGAACTGGTGCTAAGCACTTTATGCTAAAATAAACTGATCCTTCTAGCTTTATAGCTATAGCACTATACCACTATACTAGGGGAGAGATGCTGTAAAAATGTCATCAAATGCCAACTAATCATTTTACATAAACTATATCATTTAAAAAGATTTTTGACTATAAACCAAAAACAGAGAAGCTTTCTTGGCTGTAATAGCTGAATCGCTTAGAGATAAAGGGTCTCAGGGGGTTTCCCAGCAAATCAGGTCAATATAGGAAAGTTGAGGTCAGTGCATCCAAGAATAGCATTATCGCAATCAATTTTAATTGGCCTGGCACAAGTAACAACATTTCAGGACACATTGGTGCTGGCAAAAAGCATCAAATTAGGAACTCTGCATTGGATGACAGCATGCAAATGACAGTGAGACAGAGCTTTTTGGGAGCATGACAACTAAGCAGGCAGGCCTTCTGGGAACCTGCTCTGTGTTCCAATCGCAGTGGGGAGTAGTGACTTGTGTGCCAACGTCTCTAGATAATACACCATCCCTCCCTTGCACCATATTTCGCACATCTCAATTCTTATTATAATATTTGGGCTTTCATTTCTACCCGTACGCTTGCTGGTCTTTTTTCCTCTCATCACATCATTACTCCCCCATCCCTTGGGCAGGAAAGTCACGTTCAAAGAATGGTGAAATCAAATGAGGCCTTTTATCCACAGGGAAAAACATGATGTTTTTGGATCTGTTCAATTATGAGAGCTCCTATTTATGATCTAAAACTTATGTATACAAATTCCTGTGATTTGCAGTGCACTGTGAGTGCCTTTGTGTGTACTGTATGTGTAAACTGCTGGTATGAAGTGGCTTGCGTGGTGCCGCTTTGTGGAGGAGTCGGGTGGAGAGAGTTTGGCACATGGATCACCGTGGTGATTCAGTGAGCGAGGGAGGACGTCAGGCAGGAAGAAGAAAGAGAAGAGGAGAGAGTGAGAATGAGCGTGTGCTTAAGAGAAGACAACAGGAGAAAAAAAAAAAAAAAGAGAGGGAAGGGCAATGAATCGCTGAAATTAGGTCAGCTCCATTTACAGAGCTTCCTTCTAACGAGATAAAACGTTTATACTTGTCAGATGTTGAGAGGGAAAAACTGACAGGATATGAAAGTCTTTCAATAGGAAAAAAGGGTTACATTTGCATCGGTTTTAGACTGCGTCACACTTCTAACAGCCAAATGTATTAGAAAATGCTCGGTTTGGCTCAAAAGAGTCATCTCTCTGCAGCTGTTATTGAGCTGGTTGGAGCAACATTGGCCAGGTTTACAGAGAATATTTGGCTCATAAATTGTGTATACGTGTAAATATATTCAAGTTTAAAAATGCATGTGTATACGTGTCTCACCTTGTGAGTTTGGTGCCTATCTGCTGCCGAGACTCTAGTCTCTCCTCATCTGTCTGCATGGGCAGGATGTTTTTCTCTTCCAGCTCTCTTTTGGATGGACGGTTACTCAACTTGATAGCCAAAGAGTCCTTCCTCAACACCTTCTGAGCCAGGGTACCTAAACATGCAATGCCACGGTTAAACTCAGCACAAATCTAGGGCCTCATTTAATGAAATGTTTTTCTTAACGGCTCTCAACAACATCGCCCACATATTTTAAAAACATCCAAATGGCAGGTAATGTTGTCAATTACCTGAGATTGCTCAATTAATGTAGCATTTTATAGCTGTTTTCTAGCTATTTTTGTCTTCATTTCCTGGTTTGGACACTTATTCAAAGATCCTCTCTCACAGAAATGGACTGGAAATTTACAGCTGCATTACCGTTAATCTCAATGGTCTTGATACATCACTTGTAAAGATACACATATATTCAGACAAAAATAAAGCCAAATGAAGTTCACTGCAACCACTGACATATTATATTGCATTGAGTGACTAAAGGATACATGACAAATCTCAGCCTTTAAAAACTCAATCATGCAGCCATGTAAAAATACAGAGCTACAGTGTCAAAGACACTAACCGCTCAGCACAGTTTTTGCTAAGAGGCAGTGAGTGGAAGCATTTTTATGGGTGACTGAATGATTGTGGATACATTTCTCTGAAACAAATTTTGGCTCTGCTTTGAAGGACAGACAACATTTGAGTTCCAGGAACCTATGGATGAAGCAAACAGTGCTGATGATCATGGCGAGTCAAGTAAAGTGTCACTGCATCTGTACACAAGTTATCCACACCAAGACTATATAGTTGCAGCTCTCACAGCAAAGAGAATACTCCTAAATAAGGTGAAAAATTGAATTAGGTTTCTAAAGAAGAAACTAATTTACCTTGATACAATTTTTTTATACATTGTCATGAAATCACTACACTTGCCATAGTTTTTCTTAGTTTCATTAATTTGAAAAGGTCTGTTGATTAAAGAATCCTTGAATAAAACCACATGAAACCAACTTTCTCCTCATTCATGTGATTTAATTAATCACTACTTGCAACTCACTTGTAAATATGGAGTCATCATCTTCATCATCGTCGTCGTCATCATCCACATCATCATCCTCGTCCTTGTACATGCTGGGCAGATCTTCATAGTCTGACTCGTTGGGCATGTTCTCCTTGTCATCTTCGTAGTCGATAATCACAGACGGCACTTCTCGTCTGTCCAGGGGCACACACTGACCACCTCCGTGCAATGCAGAGCTAGCGGAGTGACAGAAAGACAGTGGTTGTTGGTCCTGAAGCAAATCTGAGTATTGAGAAATGGGATCATGTGTACAGCTATAGCATCAACGCTTTCTAAAACAATAAGACTGTCAATCTTCCAGACAGTGAAGAAAAAGGCCAAGTTTACAAAGGAAACCTCTTTATCACCGTTTTACAGCCAGCAAGCATCTGTGACTTCGTATTTCTTAATTGATGGCCCTCAATATAGAAAAAGGGACATGATTAAAAACAATAAAGGGGCTTTCGCTGCATAATGATAGCTTAGTGGGTTTTTAATCCAAATACAAAAAGAAGGCAGATATGAATAAACACCGTGCAGTCCTACGCAATGTCATGCAATCCTTTGAACTAGACAGAGAAGAGTCACTGATTACACAACTTCTAGAATTCAAAACAAGGTGACGAGAATAAACTTCAATTCTAGGAGCAATTTCCCTGCAATGACTGGTGATATATTTGGTAGATTGATTAATTACAATCTAAGTGGATCTTCTCATGATGAGTCCCTGTTATGCAACCATTTCGAGCTTTCAGACTAATTTTCAGCCATGTCAGGACCATTACTTCCTTATCCCTGCCCAAATGGCTTTGGAGAAAAAGAGATCCTAATGCAAGAGATTACATAATATTCCAATCCGCTATCCTGTCCCTCTTCTCCAAACATGAAGACGTGCAGCTCTTGTAAAGAGCAGCTGGTCATGTTATGTCAGGCCAACTGCTGGAGGGACGCCTACTCCGTGCGCCTGTGCCCACACATACACATTTACTTCAAATTTAGGCCATGCTGCCCTGTGAGGCAGTGTGCTGATTTAGACCTGTACACCAGCGCTGCATGGCAGGACATGGCCTCAATAACACCGGGATAGATTTAGTGGTGATCAGAATTATCTCTGCTAATTATAATGCAGTTTTTTCTTGCCATTTTCCTCTGATTAGTGATGTTTTGGCAACAGCTTTAAATAAGAGATTAATTTTATAGGCAGAATGAGACATATTTTTATTGTCAGTTATGTGTAAACATACTAGGAATTTTATTCCAGTGTTTCAATCTTGAACAAGGAAAGCAATAAGGAAGGGAAAAAAAAAAGGGGGGGGGGGGGGGGGGGGGGAATCACACACACACAGAAATTGAAATTAATAACCAGAGGCTCATCAAATAATAAAGTCCTTCCTCACAAAAAAGATGACCTATCAGTGTATTCTTAAAAATAAACTCATTTGGAGTCTTTTGCCAATCACATTTAATGCCCTGAGCACTGAGAGCTACCAACCTTTCAAACCTATGCATGGAGAGTGCCAGAGTTTTATTGAGCTCCTCAATGATGCGGCTGGGTGCATGCAAGCTGCCGTACTGGAGCTGGAGTGGGTGACCGTGGCTCTGGTGAAGACTGGACAGGCTGGCGAGGTGAGAGGGCAGGAGGGTGCCGTGGAGGGATGGCATGCCCTGTGGGGGGGCACATTTTTGGGATAGAGTGCTAAGGGGGTTGGGGGATGGAGAAGGTGAGATGGAGGAGTCCAGCCCCCCTGGAGGTACACAAATCATCATTTTCTTGGGAGGCAGAGGTGGAGAGTGCTTTCCCCCAGGAATACAGGGCAACTTCAATGGCTGGCAAGAATCTAAAGAGGAAAAAGATGACTAACATTACTAAATATTTCCACTACTATGTGTCACATTCACTATACTCTGCTAGTGCAGACGCAGACAGATAACAAAGCTCATGGATGATCAGACATGGTTCAGACGTCAGCGCAGTGGTGGGAATTAGGCCAGAGTAATGCCACTTCGCTGTACTGACAGATTGACAATGACAGAGAGCCCAGCTGACCTAACCACAGGGGAATTTAATGAGACTACTATAATCCTGAGCACATGTGTAGCAACACAGGTAGGATTTATAGTGAAACCAGCCCTGCCTTAGGGTCCAGGTTAGCCAGCAAGTCCTGTAATAAGCGTATTCTAGTTATATTGACAGTGTGAGGAATTAGTTAAATGGTAATGTATGTGTATAGCAAGGTAGATATAGGTATAATAAATACTACATAGATTAAAAAAAAAAAATAGAGGATTACCTGGCCTAACTAACCGACCTGTGCTATGGTTTGGGATCCTAGAGAAAGGCTTTGGAGGGAGGGCAGGTGGCTGCTTGTGGTACAGCGGTGGCTTGGCGGGCGTGTCCTGAAGGTCTCCTGGGTAGGTCACCGATTTCTTGGTAGACAAGACCATAGATGACTTAAGAGAGGGCTCCTGAGTGCCAATGCCACCATCCATCGAAGACCGGAATTCAACGGTTGCTAGAATCAAAAGAGGAAACAAACAGTTTGAAAAGTGGTGAAGACTTTCTAAACAAAGTTAAAAAATGAACTGAGACAATAGTGGGGAAACTGTTTCAGAAAACTAAGACTGCTAAACAACCCTAGAGCTTTTTATCAGCACAGCACAGACCGAGGGATGGTGTGAGGCAGGCGGCTTGACAGACATTTTGCTTTTTAAATCTTCTACAGCTCTGAGCCATGTGATGATTTTTGCATGACAGTACAATTCACATATTTTGTCAAAGAATGCATTTATATTATGAACTCTCCGCCATTTGCAAATGTTATCATGACTTGAACAATCTTTTAAAAACAAAACTAAAACATACTTGCTGCTCTAAGACTTGGAGTGCAAGAGTCTAGACTTTTATTATTTTTATTCTTACCATAAATTTTCTTCTACCACCCTGCATTTCACGAGATATTCAAGTCATACATTTTTATAGTCGCAAGCTGTCAAACACAGCTATCAAAAACTCCTATTTAAAAATCTGAGAACACTGATCTGTACCTTTAATTAAAGCCAATTTGTTGGCAAACTCTCCGCAACTCAATGCTGAAAGAGACTCGCAACAGGGTTTGGCTGACATGTCAGTGTCCATTAAAGGTGATGACCACTTAAAGCGAATTACAATCCAGTAGCCAATCAGAAGAAAGATTGGAAAAAGGAAGCACTTTTTTGCTGTTATTGGGGTTCTTTTTTTGTCCTTGGTGGATCTACTTTTAGCGTGCCAAAGTGCAATCAGTTTTAGTGTTATGTCAGTGCTGGTAACATAATACAGTCATCTTCCTCAGACTAAAATAAATATAATATAATAAACATGCATAAAAATAACTTCTACGCTATGAAGCTCGACAAGTTTCTATGATGATGGAAACTTGATTTCAGTGAGGCAGGATAACTTAACAGATCTGCCCTCATAGATATGCATTCTGAGAAGCAGTATTATTGAAAACGCAACTATTCAGTTTATCAGGTTTGATGGGTAAACTAGGCTGCAGAGCCTCTGCAATGCTGGAGCTATACACCGCCCGGGGGAATGTTTGCCCTCCATTTTCCTGCACTCCAAGATACTTGTTTTAGCATTGACTTCAAAGGTTGTTTTTGCTTTTTAAATCACATTGCAAAAAGATTAATTTGTTAAAAACAATAAAATGAAAGCCTATCCATTTTCCCTTTTATAAAAAAAAGAGTCAGTAAACTTCCTCGGCTTCACCAACTTTGTTTTTGATGTCCTGAGGCGTGGAGCACCAATGGGACGTCAAGTCAAGATCAAAGAATTGAGAACATTATAAAATTTTCTATCAAGAAAGATTACATCTCTAAATGCCCAATGCCAAATTTTGAAGGGTGCACTTCAGAGACTACTGATTTGATTGAGGGAGGAGTTGAATCACTGAAAACCTGAGAATTTATTGCTCTATGTCTTCACTTTCTGTGGAGCCGGTTTCCAACTGGGAACTGTGGAACAATCGGCTCACCTTTTTCGAAGATCTCCTTCAGCACTCCTCTCTTGATGAGCTCATCTCTGCTCTGTCGCACTGACATCTTCCTCTCCAGTGCTGAAGAAGACAGGAGGGGAAAAAAAAAAAAAAAAATGCATTTTCACATGATAGACAGAGAGCCATTAAAATATCATGTAAGTGTTTATCCTGGGTCAACCCACACTTGTATGATGTTTCTCTTGCAAAAAAATATTTTCCAGACTTCCTGGGAATTTTTCGCTTTTTTCTTATTTATTTAACCCTAACCCTAAAAAAAAAACAAAAAAAAAAAAAAACCCAGACAAAACATAAGCTCTCACAAAACTAAACTGTTCTTACTGATTTACTGAGAACATTAGTCCTTTTTCTTTGGTCTTTTCGGTCAATGTCATGTAAGAAAAATCCTTCAAACCTAAAAAAAAAAAAAAAAAAAAAGTAATTTTAAATCCTGGCCTTTCCATAAAAGATAATGATCTGTGTGACTGTGTGTTGCAGGTAAATCTCTGGGTGTTCATTAACAAGAGGTAAAGAATAAAGAACGTATTCCAGCAACTCCACTCATAGTAATGCATTATGCACAGGACAACATGTCCCTCAGCTACTGCTTGCTTCTATTTTTAGGATTCAAAAGCTGTTCTTAACATCTTTTATGAGCAGGCTGAATGAAAGCAGTACAAGAATCGCTTTAGTAATTTTAAAAATCTAAACCTCCATATAAACAAATTTGGAATGTAAAATGAGACTCGGCAACAACGTCGGCGCACACTGTGCTGGAATGTCTTCTGTAACACCTGCATGGAAGGGAAATCAGAGATTGTGACATATCTACTTCAGATATGACCCAAAAGTCCCATCTCCCCCAGAAGGCGATGTGTTCAATGCCAATACAGCCTCAGTGTGGATCCATGAAAACACTTGGCTTGCCCTCTTTTTTTCCCTTTTTCATGGTCACAACACAGTAGATTTAAAACCAACTGCTGAGAGCTCAAATTTAAAATACAAATGTCAGACGTACAGGCCTTCGGGGCAGAGCCTTGGATCATCTTGTGCTTCGGAGTCCCAAAATACCACAAGAGAGCAAGTTATCATCAAACAGTACCTTCTATTATGAAGACACCAGATGTTTGATATCACGCCATACTTCAAAGGTTTCTTTTTATACAAGAGAAGCCAGTTTGAGATCAGCTCCAAGCAACAAAACATTGTAATCTTTTGTTAAACACTACATGATAAAAAAAAAAAAAAAAGAAGAACCACAGATATGACTGCAAAGAATTAACTCCTGTTGAGCCCTATGAAGTGGTAAATGAACATGTGAAAGGAAAGTGAGCCATTTGCACAGGCTACATGGGATGCCAATGCAGACAGCTTGATCAAAAAGCTATTTCCGCCAGAGGCAGCAAATTTAACATGAGTACAAGTATTTCAAGGAGAGAGTCAATATTATTCTAATTTTTAAGAGGTATTCAGGCAACACATAGTTCCCCCCCTTGTACTTTCATTACAAATTCAAACCATTCAGACGGGTTTTCTATTAAGGTCTACTAGTGGAGCAGTACCTGCAAAATGAGAAAGGCAAACCTATAATATCAAAACTAGCCATCTAGAAAATCTGAAATTTTGATAAAACTCCCCCAACCCTCTTAAAATTACTGCTTTTGACAGTTTGTCTCTCAAATTTTTAAGTCTCTTTTCTGACGTTCATCAAAAATACACATCAGTCTCAGTATTTGTATTCCAAATGTTCAAATACATTTTCGAAAAGCTTTTCTCTTTCATCACTATTCATGAACTTCTATGAGACAATTTTTCAAATTTCTGCTAGAGAAATATTTTTTTTTGGTCATTCTCTTGGTTGACAGACACAATTTTACTAGAAAAAACAAATCTCTGTGTAATACATCAGCATCAGCTCTTTGCCAAAGTGGGGAAGCCCCGAGGCTTCAGGTCGGCCGGCAAAGCTCTAATATGTTCACGGATTATTCTGCCGTTTCATCCAAAATGAAAAGTAATTACTGAAAAGTCTTATGACGTAACTGCCATGACATGGGATGTGCACAATTACGCAATACAATTAACTCAGGAGCCTTAATGAAGATATCTCTTCAGATTTGACAAATATTGTGTGCCTGGAAAAAACTAAACAACAAAACCACAAAAAAAAAAAAAAAAAAAAAAAAAACAACCCAAAAACACACACACAAATAAAATAGGAAGTGGACACAGCAGTCAGTGCATGGGCCAAGTACTAAGTCCATATTAAAGTACTAGCTGGTCTTCCAAAAAATAAATAAATAAATAAATAAAAAGTTGAATATTTAATGATTGCATGAATAGTGTGCAAAAAGTGGATTTTGATCAGGAAGGTCCTGTGAGAGCCATAAAGAAATAAAAACAGATTCAGGGCAGACAAAACTGCCACTGACATGAAATATTTATTTTGCTTCCAAGATCGATTCACTGGGTCATCAGAAAAAGTAAATCCTCAGCTTTAAGTTTCCAATCAGGTCTGTAAATTGTGTGTAACAGTAGAGAGCTGATGTTATAGGCCTATCAGTCTGCAAATCTGCCAAATCAGAGTATGAAAAAACAGATGCTGTCCTCTAAATCACCTTGAATATCAACCAAGTTCAGTTTTTTTTTTTTAAACAGCCAGTCAAAATGGAGATGACCAAGATGAGAGGATTAGACGCTCATCAGGGAGTATCAGCTGAGAGCATATTAAATGAAGCTGGCATATCAAGTAGAGTCTGTATTGATCTGAGAACACTACACTTAGTTTTTTTTTTTTTTTCCCCTTCTTTTTTTTTGAGAAAATATATTCCACTGTGAAGTGACCCAGATAGTCAGAACATATCCTACCAACCCTGAGGCTCAGTAACTCAAAGTGGAGGCTTTTAACTGTATTAAAACTTTCATGGAGTCTTTCATCAATGAGAAACTCAAGCGTTAAAGCGCACACATCACATTATAACTTAGATATGGTTGAACAAAGCTTTGTGCGGATACAGCAGGTTTGCAATGAGGCATTACCTCTCCAAACAATATCAAATCAATGGACAGGTTGGAAGGATGCTATTTTACCCAAGAAATTATGCAAATAAAAGATAAAAACCAATGCATTTAGGTGACTGTTTGTTGGATAATCTGCAATCTAAATTGGATTAGAAGTGAAACAAAGATAAAATCAAACCACCACATGCATCTTCTTTTGATTAAACTCTGCCTGGTGATCTTTCTTCCTGATAGAAGCATACTGTGATAATGTACCAAGCATGATAAGACAGCAGGATAAGACACACAACTGTCAGGCTTTCCCTTCTTCCTTCCTGGGGTGAAAAGTACATTCCCCAGAGCTGTCCTTCATCTGTGTAATATCGCAATATAGTCATAATCCTTTACTGTGCTCAGTGTCCAATTATCTACGACAACATCTGTATGCCCAGTGGCTGGTCTGCTCCCCGCTGACACAGGAAACATAATCAAGGCACCACAGAGAGATACACTGGGGCATTCAAGCCCAAGATTAGGCCAGTGCAGCAGAAATCAATGAGAGCAACAGCTCATTATTTGTGGCAGCAGTTTTCTTTTACCTTTAATACAAGGCCATCCCATTTGTGACCTTAAGAATATTAATAAATAGACAACCATCTTAGTTTTGGTTAACTTAACGAGGACAAATGCAAAACAGCATGTGCCATTTTAAAAACCCAAATCAACAATGGGGTAGCTACAGGTCAACCAAAGTCAATCTTGTTTCCTGCATTGAGATGAGCTGATTTTTCTTCCTCTCAACAACTTTCTACAGGGAACAAAACTGGTTGTAAGAGGATTTAGATGTCAATAAGTACACTGACCTGTTTAGGAATAGGTCTGATGATGTGCAAACATATGTAGATCTTCTTTCTCAATACAGTTTTTCAAGTTATTTTTAGAAAGCGTCAGAGTTTGTTTTCAGAGATACGTGGATTCACAGTTGGACAGTTGAATCCCAATTTGGCATGCAAAGAGCCAAGGTGTTGCAGTCAGCAGACTTTGAACATTGGTAAAAACTTGGAAATACATTTCTGATCCACCATGAAACCTTTGCTGTTCACCAAAGAATGAGGGAAATATATCTGACTCTACACGCCTCACTGTGTTCACCAGGCAGCATTTGCTGCCATGTTATGCTAAGCAGGTGGCATAAGGTACGTTCTTTTTTTTTTTTTTCCTTTATAAATGAAATTAGCTTCCCATTTCAGATGGAGAGGAGGCCGACGAGAGGATTAGGAGGAAATCAGCACTGAAAGGTATGGGCCATAAAACCAAGGTAATAAGAGGAGACAATAAAACTATCTAAAGCCCAGGGGAGTCTGGTGTGACCAAAGTCAACTTTTAGGAATTCTTTTAAAGTATCATTTTAAAAATCACAAAAATAATGTTGATTTAGCTATTGAAGTTCAAAATCCCTGAACCACTTCCTTCCTTGAATGGACTGTTGTGTTGAAATTGTATAACTTCTGCCCTTACACTATGTGCTTCACAAATACAGCCCACATTCCACTAAATTGGGTCTTAAAAAAAAAAAAAAAACCCAACAGGTTCATATTTTATGATGAAGCGTAGCTGACAGGGGGCAAGATGCAGAAATTCCCCTTACAGAAGCTGTTCCGTACTCATAGATCATAAGCCACCATTTTGCTGCCATCAAAATGGATTGAATAGAACAAAAGAAGCAGAGGATTTATTTAGAGACAGCAGCATCATGCATACAAAACGAGTGGATAACAAAAGCAATAAACAGAGCGTTTTCACTCAGCCCCACTGTGCATTAACACTGTTATACCAGAAAAAGGAAGTCTTGTTGCTCACTGTTTGATTATTGCCCATCACCACAACAGGGGCACAGGGCATACACAAATGTCAACCAACATACCAACCAACATCAGAATCTCTTTGATTAATTCAACATGTACACACTGTTATTTAAAGACCAAAAAGACAAGCACAGAAGAAGTGTTTGATCACCACATTTGTGTCAATAAAAAAATACCACTTTGTCTCTGAGGTTCTTCAAGAGCCAGGAAGACAATAGTGTGGATTAACATACATATCCATGTTTAGTGCTTCTACTAAGGGCTGGAGATGACAAGACATCATGCCTGATGATCATCAGAGATGAACTGATTCCACAAAATTCACACCAGGAAAATACAGATTTCATAGCATTGCTAAAACTGGAACCTACCATCCGGTTCAGACCAGATTGAGATTTCTGTGCAACTGAGCTTCCTCTACAAAAACAAGAACTCTGCATCCAGAGAGGATACAGTCTGACAAAGTCCCTCCTCCTGTCCGCCAGGCTGACAGCAGAATTCAGGATGCGTCAGCCAAGGAAAATAAGTACAGCCACATAGGAAGTCTGTCCTTCACTCGCCCCTGACAACACTGGGCTGCAGGATCAAAGGAACACTAGAGAGACCTCAAAACATGAAATTCCTGCACTGCAGTTTTGCTGAATCAATTTGCTGCATTTTCAATCACCCCAGAGACTGAAAGTTAATACATTTTTCTTTTTACCAAAGGATATGCACTGACTTACTTTAATAATATTACAGGATGCATACTTAAAAGCACCAAGGTTGTTTGTTGTGTTCATGGAACTTGCTTGTGTTTTCTTTTTTTGTGCTCACATTAACATATTATTAAGAAGAAAAGGCATATACCAGCAGAGGTCTGCTTGAACTTCTCACTCTTCTTCTTCCTCCATTTCCAGGGCTTCAGGAGTCGTCCCAGAGTGGCAAACTTGCTCCGACGCCGGATAGGTGGGGTATGGGTGCCAGAGACCAGGGACTCAGAACGCATGGCAGCCAGCCTCTCTACTTCCTCAGCTGTAAGGAAAGGAATAAAGAAAAAAAAAAAAAAAACAAAACAAAACAGCAGTCTAATTAAGGTTAAGATGCAGAGGAGGTGATATTCTGATGATGATGCAGGATAACTAACAGTGAATGCAGCAGACACTTCTGCTCAAAAAGATCCAAGCAACGCAAATCTGTGCCAAGTGGCCTTCTGCATTCCCTAGTTGGATGAGGTTCGGAGAGGATAAACAAACCTGCATATCACATTACACAGGATATGCTCCGAGTACAGTTTCAGGCTGTATCACACTGTTTATCACACTGGTGTTAGCCTGCCAAAACACACCAAACAGACTGATAAGCACCTCATTAAAGGGGGGGGTTGGTCTTCCTTCTATTCATCAAATATTCACAGGCCCTGCCTCTTAAAGAGCCATCAAAGGCAGAAAGTTTGCCATTTTGTTCTGAGAAACGACTCCATGAGAAGGTGCGTACAAGCTATGTCTGCAGCCCAAGCCTAAAAATAGCCAGAGCACACAGAAACCCTGAAAAAGGGGCACATACAATCAGAAAGCAAAACCCGAAAAGTTGTCAGCTTCAGGTAGATGATCATACAAAGATAGGTTTCTGACTCAGACTTGCTGGATTTTGTATTAAGAAAGTTAGCAGGTGATTTCAGACAAGAAACTCCCCCTGCTCTTCAGTCCTGACTTCTTTAATGAGGGTAAATAAAACATTTAAGTGAAAGGACCAAAGTAGGGTTTTACATTTTAAAATATATTTTACCTACTGCACCTTCCAAGCAGCCACCGCTTTGTACAACATTGTATGAAAATCAAGTTCCCGGAAAAAATTGACGATCAAGCATGTCTGCTTTTATTGTTGTGTGGCAAATGTGCACACTTTTCAAATCCATGGCATGTCTTGCATAGCCTGGTTTTGGGATTTATGGCTCTGTGCTGCTTATGTTAACCAACTACAGTAACAGCAGACTTTTAATTATAATGAATGAGCTCACAAAGCCTTAAGTGTCTTAAATTAATGGAAACCAATGGATTCTTAATAGGAAAACAATGACAGGGTGATTTGCTACACCATAAAAACAAAACAAAACCCAACAGCCCTGCAATAACAATTCTTATGGTGCCTCCGTGCTTGTGACGGGACCTCCTGCACAGTGTGTTGTTGACTGTCAGTATCGCCACACTGCATCTAATCACATCCCTTTTAATGCTGCCAGAATATGCGCTGGTCACTTGTTTAGGAACAGTGACATCACAATCATAATGTTTGCCAACATAGATATATCTCATTACTGGTTGGTGATGTCCCCGGGGCCATGGAGTAGTAGCACGATTAAAAATGTGAGAGTAATGCAGTGGAAACCAGTCAAATGGACCATTACCTGACTGCTCTGGTGACTCAGAGCCAGAACCATCTCAGCAGAGCCCTGCCGCCACACCAATATATAAATAGCTTTACAGTCAATGCTAATTGAATCCAGTACAAATTAATGTAGTTTAGCTGAGATCCAAAATCTGGAAAAAGACAGGAGGGAAATATAAATAAGTTGAATATAAGTTGAATAATATCCAACAGACAAACAACAACAGAGAATGATGAGAATGCTGCATTATTGCAATAAAAGAAACTGGATATTGTTCTCAAACATCAAACCCTTTTTCTTTGGAGGCCAAAACTCTCTACACATCACTGAAATATGGATCATATTCAGCAAAGTCAAGCTTTTGAAGGTGATCTTCAGAGGGTTCTGTGAAAATTAACCTTCTGTGTTTTGTCTAACCCAAATGAATCTGTATCAGTACTGAGCAAAAAGCTTAGCATCTTGAGGAGGAATTAAGTGTCATTTTAAAGTAAGATTTTAGGACAACTACACCACAGTGATTTGATAGCTATCACATTCTGTTATAATCTGTGATAATTGTGTCAGTGTGACTGTATCCATGTATGGCACAAAGATTAAGGAAGTTAACTGTGTAGCCATAACGTATGATCCAGAAAGTGGAGTATACCGTAAGCTTTCACTTCAGCCCACACATTGCAGCTAAAATTATATTATTGTTAAATGTGGTCAAGCATCTATTGTGTTTGCAACATTTGCAATTAGATCAGTACTTCTCTATGCATGTAGTGTTTTGTTTCAGTGTTTGGACTGAACCATTTCCAGGCAGCAAAACCAACCAGCAAATCCATGTAACAATCAATTCATTGTAAGTTTGACAAAGCCTTTGCAAGACTTAATATGGAGAACAAAAGGGGGGGATATAAAAGTAGAGAATCATTTTCCAAGTATCCAAACAGATGGAGATTAACATCTTTGTGTTTTCATGGCAAATGATCCATTTCACGGCATCAGGCATCACACTGTAGCATTTCTATTCCATCCCCACAGTTTTGTGGACATCACCTACTTTCTCCACTACTGCCATACAATCAACTGATGGCCCTGGCCTTAATTAAAAACACTTGTTTGCATACTAAGATGGCTGAGTGATGATGTAATGACACTGAAATGGGAATTGGCTTTGTACAAACAGCCTGCACAGTTTCATGCCTTTTTAAAATGGTGAACGTTAATAATGCCAAAAGCACCCCTCTGGTGACTCGGTGAGCATCATCTTATGATGCATTCCGCCAACAAGCAGCAGTTTCAGCCTGAGCCCAACCCCAGGAGAAGTTATGATCCAGTTTCCACAACAGCGACAATGAATCACTCTGCTGTTGTAGTTTCAATGCGATGAGCCACAATGGCCTCACATACGGAGCTGCAGAAAAACCTGAGCGCACAAGCGGGAGGATCAAGTTAAAGCACATTCATCCATAAGGGTGCTGTCAAAACGCGCACAGGGGGGCCTAGCTCTGGACCGATGGGTGCACCCTGGGTGGCCGCACCGCAGGACCCCTCCGGGGCTCGAACGCAGAGACCTCTTTTTACTCACCGTCCTGCGCGTTGTTCCCGCGGCTGCAGTTGCTGCAAATGTGCTTGATCTCTTTCCCGATGTGGCAGTGGATCGTAAAGGGCATGTTGTTGTTGTGGTGCGGATACTGGCCGTGCCCTTTCTTGCCGCTCAGAGACATGATTTTGACCAGGCTGAACGCCTTTTTCTTGGGCTTCTCCACCGCCACGGGCGTGTTTTCTCGGCAGCCCGTGGAAAACCAAGTGCCGTGCATGATGGTGGGCGCCGGATCCACCGACGGGTAATTGGCCGTCTTAAACATGACCGGCGGACGCAGAAATCTGAGCTCAACGCGCGGCGTCAAAGGCGGCGCGGACTTCAATTAAAGGGCCCCCCCACCTCCATCAAACGGGAATCCTACAGCATGGTTTCCACTGACCCCCACCTACCCTCCCAACCACCACCACCACCACCGGATCGGTCGCTTCCCTGTCCCCACACCTGCACCTGAGGATCGGAGTGCGTGTGTGCAGGCTACTCGGTTGCGCAATGCCAAAGTCAGTGCTGCTGAGAAAAAGAGCCCTGCCGCCAGATCCGAGCTAATAATAAAGCAGAGGGTGAGTATGGAGAGCAGCAGTGACTCCCTCTCCCTCCCGGAGCTGCAGACTGCAGTCGGTTGTGGCTAATCCGCGATTAGTGGAGCTGAGCAGCGAGCGCATGTGATTGGCTGCACGGTGCACGCTTCCAATAGGCCAGCGTGCACGGAGGAAAAGTTGCTCATCATAATAATGAATCCAATGACTGAAGGAGTTAAATCAGGTAATGTTTGGCAGCAAAAACTAAACCAACCAGCAACATTTGTCTATGTATATTACACTTGTTGGAATGTCTGACCTTATGCTATTTACATACTTTTGTACGGTTGATAATCATGCTGTTTTAACTTCATGAATTACATATTGTTTTAATATCTAATTTTATATCTTTTACATGTTTTTATATGAAATATCCATATACAGTATATTAGAAACATGATCTTTTTATAAATGAAAGAGATGCATTTGGGGTTCTGGACTTTGTGGTTTGTGTCTGTTCTCCTTCCTCATCTACAGAAAACAGAACCATCAACAGCCACTGAGGGCTGATCACAGGAATGGAGCCAGATAATACAAAGAAGACGTGTGCAACCCAGAGAAGACAGCCCCCACATACGTCATTTCCTTTGTATAATCATAACATAAACTGGACCAGGGAAAGATAGAGCATCAGACTTCGTGAAGTGATGCTGGAGTTGTCTGCTTGTCAGGGATACATAGTCTGGTTCAGAGCTCTGTAAACAAGCTCTATTTTATAGTATATTTTACCGTTAGTGTTCAAATAAAATATATGAAATTGATTTGGACGTCTCCTGCATCCTTCAAACGAACGTGCAAGTTCACTTTGGAAACTCAACACACTTCAACACAACAATCTTTGGTCCGTATTCTTTCGGGTAAAACAGGGACTAAAGCAGAAATAATCAAAAGAAATAAGGCAATGGCTCAAAATAGTTAGATGGGTAGTTCCACCACATTACACAATAGAGTGAAAGAAAAAATAGATAAACAGATTAGTGGTTCACAAGAGGATGAAAATACTGTTGACACTGTTACCGGTTTGCTTAAACTGATTTCCTCAGGCAGATTATTCCACTATTACGGCCCATTGTGGTCTAGACTTGTGCCATCATTCAGCTGAGGGAAAAGAAGAAGGCTGGAATCAAAAAGCAGCAAACCGGAAACCTCAAGTAAGTGACATAATAAAGACATTTCTGCTGAAAAGTTAAGGAAATGAAAACAGGTGAATGACACCCTTGAGGGGCTTAAGGCCCTCGATTAAAATGAGATGTAAAGCCCTACTGAGAACTAAAGGTGCTGTTGAATGTGGTCTTAGTTCATATTACTGAATATTTAGTGCAGTATTTAAAACTCTAAAACAGGGCTGATGTTTTCACTGTTTAAAATAGAGAAATCTAAAGCTAAAAAGAGTCATTTCTTAGTAGCTTGGTTGATGACATGACTATATACAACCCTCTGTACGTCTCATTGGTGAAGCAATTGATTCAACGTTGATCCACAAATGAAACCACTGAATAGGAAAGTGAGACTATGCTTAGTATGTATCCATTCACTGACTGTTACAAAGGCTAAAAAAAGGAAAATTAGGATGACAAAGATGAATGGAACAATGGCAGCATCTATCTAATTTGGACATAACAGACAAGAGCTCAGAGAATTGGAATCAAAGAAAAGAAACAGCAGTGGGACTGTAATCAGTGATCAGAAAGCTCAATACTTCAAATGAGGGCTCCGCCGCAGCCTTAAGTAAGAGAGAAGCATGAAATAGTCTTTCTTTACATCCCACATTCTAAACAGCCATTCAGTTGATCCCTAAAGTTACTGAGCACATTTTGTGGTAATTGATAACATTAATGAGGCGTTAATCATTGAGGGAGATTATAGACCCCGTGGCATTTCCAATCACGTTTCCTCCGTGAATGGCCGTGGACCGGGGGTGAGTATCTTTGATGTTCCTTCAATGAGCTGCAGCTTATTCCAGTGACATCAAAGCCTCCTCTCTCGAATGAGGGACAGAGACATTTGAATTGCTCCCACCACAGTGCAATGCAGCAGTCACCCTCAGTTGGCTCTTCTTTTTGAGGTGCAAAGTTTTCCTGTCTCGCATTACTGTGTGCTCAAGTTTGAGAAACTGGCAAAAAGAACCAATTTTGTATGTGTTCGTAACAAAGAGCCAGACGTTAATGGATAAAAAAGATTCCAGATTCCAGCAAATTGTGGATGTGTGTTCCTTGGTAAGAAATAGAGGGAGAGTGAATAAGACTTAACTCAGGCTTCAGTCCACCAGTTTGAAAAACAAAAACAGTGATATCCTTTCTCCATTTTTACTGCCATCTATGCACATTTTTTAGCCAAGAGAGGTTAAGTTTATATAAAAATTTGCTTCAGTCAATCAATCTCAAAAGTCAATTTATACACATGGGTACATATCTTATAAAGCTGTCGGTTATGTACTTCAGCCACAATATGCCATTAGTCTTACAAGAACATGGTAATTCAAGCTCCAGGCCACTTGTGGTTATGTAACTGCTGTGTCAGTCAGTGCTGATCAGTGATCTGTTTGGGTTTATTCACAAGGCTAGGAGGGAATGAATAATAGTAATGATATAGTAAATAAAACAAATAGAAAAAAGAGTAACATTAAACTCAGAATTAATCAGGGCAGCACAGCTGATGTCCTTTGTGAAGCAGAAACATCCACACTTTACTTTCAAGCATACAAGCAACTAGTATTTGTTCAAAAACACTTTTTCTGGTGTATCACAATGACAACAACAACAAAAAAGGCTTTCAGTTGCATTAATACTGCATGGTGGTCCTAGTCCCTGCTTGCTCTCTCTCTCTCAACCCAACTGGTCGTGGCAGATAGGTGCCACCTTTAGTATGACTAAGCTTTTCTTCTGCCGTTTCTGTACTACACGGCGAATATTGTATCTTCAGTAGAGGAAAAGCAGTGATAGAAATAGAGCTTCTGGACACAGCTTTTGGTAAAAAAAAAAAAATGTTCTAAATAATCAAATGTTTGACCAACAAATATTGGTGAAATAATCACTCCACCAGCGTCACATTTCAGTTATTTCATGGTTATTTAATGATGCTAAGAACAAGACCTAAGTCCAATTTAGGTCAGACCTTGTAGAAGAAGTGTTCGCCTCTACCCTGAGCAAAGAGATCAGCCCAACACAGTACAATAGCCAATCCACATGTCAGCAGATAACCTCTTCCTGCCTTTGAAGAAATTCATTTGTATGCATATTAATGTAGAATTTGTGTGGTTCATGTGGTCTACATCAAAGATGCATCCATAGAATTTTTATGGGGAAACTTCACTTATTTCTTCTTAAAATCCTTGCATGAGAACTGCCATTGTAAATGTATGCCTTTTTTTTCCTGTGGTTGAGGGAGAGAAAACATAGGTGTCTCTCACTTGTCACACACTGTGACAATAAACTGAAACTGACAGAATGACCTCACCCAAAGCTACTTGGAGTTATTTTTTAGTCCCGTGTGACTCACTTCTGATGGACAGAATCTCTCACAGTGCTGTTGCCATGAAGCCTCAGTGAACATTTCAACGCAAAAAGCAGAGAAAAGCATGCGCTCTAGTGCACATGTTGGAGCAGATTTGAAATAAACTGTAAATTAGTTAACATTTTACTTGAAAGACAGTCAACAGTTTGTTTAATTTCATATCTTGGATTCTGGTTAGAACTGTTTGCCATGTATGTGGTGCAGGTTTGAGGCTAAACAAAATTACAACTTCCGACTTAGCAGCCTGTCACTACAAATCTGCCATTCCCGTTCTGCCTGTGTCTCTGTCTCTTCCCATCTGTCATTCTTTCTCTGCATTATTATCTGTCGTACTGCTTCAAACATGCAGACATGCACAAACACACACACACAGTCCCACATGCCCATACCCAAATCTGAAAGAATGAATACAGTGTTGAAAACTTCAATGCTTTGCCTTTTCCACTGTTCTTATTTGTGTCGGGGGGATATTTTAAATGGTTGTTATGCAATTTTAATCTGTAGGTAGAATGATTCCTCACTAGTTTTCTTATGCAGTTCTTGGATCCACTGTCAGTATTAAGCTCCGTCTTCTTTATGACTGGCAGCAGAGTAATGTGACAGGATTATGTCTAGTCTATGGACTGCAATGCTTCAAAAGAGAGGACACTGAGCCTGAGACAGACAGCTGTACAAGAAAAGTGAAGCAGAAAAATGCACCTACCTGTTTTTTTTTTTTGCTTTTTTCCCCCCATATACTTCTGCTGCTAACTATCAGGAATTGTGATAGGATTGTTGGCACTACATTTCCAGAAAGTTGGAAACAGATGACTGCTCACTCTATTTTTTTATAATTCACTGCAGCCTGTCTCTTTCCTCTCTTCTCCTCTCAATATGTATTGGCTAAAGTGTACAGTACTGCTGGATAAAGTGTTGAGTATCAAGTTAACAGGTATTAACAGTGTATCAGGTGACAAACTCAAAGAGAGCATTTGCTTCCCTAATAATCAGTGAATATTAGTGATGGGAAATTTGGATCTTTTTACTGACTCAGGTCTTTTAATCCTGTTCGGTAAAGTGAATAAATCTTTTATCAAGTCATTTCGTTCACTGGATCCAGTGTGGCGCTGTAGCTTTGAGTGATGACTGAAATTTATTTTTCCATTATTCATTTTTTACTAATGAAATATAGACAATTTCTGCAGTTATAACTGAAAGCTTTAATGCTTCCACACATTTAACATAACAATAAAACAGTGAAACATACGTCCCACAACTTGGAAATGTGTAGAAAGTTTACAGTGGAAATATGAAATCCACTGTAAACCTTTTAATTTCTTCTATCCCCTTGCTCTTTGGTTCTCCACCGTTTACTGACATCTCCACTGACCTACATGATAGTCAACCTCTTTGTGTTGAGCTCAGCGTGTGACTCTTGTTTGACTTAGCGCTCAGATGGCTGCTTCACAGGTGGGGGGGTGCATTATTAGTGACCACCATGGAGAATTTTCCCGACAGATACGTTCCTTTTTATTATGAAAAATATTATAAAAACTTTTATGTAAAATGTCGGCCAGTTCTGTGTTTATAATGAATTCTGTTTTTAATTACTAATTCTGTGATTGCGGATTGTACGAGGCCATTTCCAAGGGAAGACCGAGCTTGACCAAGCTTGACTGAGCAGACCAGACTGGACCACAGACGGGACCTCCCCAGAGACAAGACCGCAAGACTTTCAATTCAAATTTTCAAGGAATCATTTTAAGATGGTAGTTTCAGTTGTCACATTTGTGTTGTATTTACATTATAAGCTCCTCTAAACAAGCAAAAATGAAAAGGTTGGAAGCAAATACACTGCAGAGATGCTTTTCCAAATACTGTTCCCTTTCAATATTTAGTAGTAATGCCGCCATCTAGTGTTAAAAAAATGAAAATCAATGATTTGAGATATATAAAACTAAAATCAAATAAATTGTGAAAAAAAAAATGGTGTACTACCCTGTAGCATAAAAAAAATCTATCATTTTTGTTGTCTTCCACACAAAATGGCAGGATTATTACAGTAAGGACTGTATGTCATTATCAAAACAAAAAAAGCACAAACCAATAAAAGAATCTACATAAATAAATAAAACCAATCTGAAATGACAAACTGTCAGATTCGTTCATACATAATGACGTTAACACACACACACTTCCCTGAAGGAAGCAGCTTCCATGTTAGATACTTCTCTCCAACAACTGCAACTTTAGTAAACAGTAAATATCACTGCTGACAAAATTATGCCTGTAACATTAAAATCAGCAAGATATTAATGGAGCCTGGTGAGGGTTTAACGCTGGGCGTCAGGCTGCTTTTACAGTAATGGTTAATATAAAGTTGATATTTATGGCTAATGTTAACGGCAAATAATGCCAAACTGCAATAAATGCGTCATCCGTTTTAATTCCTGTTGTCTCTTTGCTGTGACCTCACAGTGATGCATTTGTTCTCCCCAGGACCCTTCCCCTGTCCTCACCTCCAGCTTGTGTCTGCGGCTCTGTGGAACAGACAGGCAGGGAGCTGTGATGAGCTTTGGGCTGTTGGAGGAGTTCAACTCCTCAGTGTCGGACACAGAGCCCAGCCCACCTCAATCACTGTAATCTGTGACTGCAACTGTTACTCTGCAGAAGACTGTACATCTATCCATCCATCCATCCATCCATTATCTATACTGCCTACCCATCAGAGTCACGTTGGGTGCTGGAGTCAATCTCAGCTGACATTGGCTGAGGGTGACCCGCCCAGGGATGACATATAGAAGCAACCACTTATACGCACACTAAGACTGATGGGGAAATCAGACTCACCAATAAATCTAATTAACAAGTTACTAATGTAACTGGGCTTTCACTCCAATTTCCTACAGGCGCCTCATCTGACATACACACAATACACATGGATTTGAGTATTAAAGATATTTTTCAAATACAGTATAGTCAGGCCATTCAGTACCACACCCCCTTGAGACTCTGTAGGAAGCACAGGGCCTTCACTAAATTGTAGAGCTCTCAATATTCCAACAGGTGGTGGTAGAGTGTTGCAGCAGTGATGATTTTTCCAGCCCACACTATACAGCATCATCTGAACAGAATAAACACCTACATCATAAACCAGTATAATTAGGTGGGTGCTCCTGATGAATCTCCACCACAATTTATGTTGTTTGAATTTACTAATGTTGCAGTTTTTTTTAAAAGGCTTCCAGTGCTGAGGTAAAATCATCAATGACGAACTTGTGCAGCTTGTTTGCGTGCTCATGGTTATTCAATGTCATGGGGATGGATGCTTTTAAAAAAGGCATACTAGTATTTTGTGATATGAAGTTCACAACATTCCTCTACATGCTCAAGAAAATCTTCCCAACTGTGTTTGGTCTCACATATGATTTGGCCCAGGAGACTTTAATGAGAAAGTTCCTCTTCAATCTTCAGAAACTGCTGTCGGTTCCAAACCTTGAACATGTGCGTGTTTGACATGCAATAACATGGGAAAATACTCTAGACATTCATTGTTATTGTGCAAATGTTTCTCTAAAATATATGAAGTGTTCGGTGTAGTTTTTCCTGTTAAAAAAAAAGAAAGAAAAAAAGTACACTTCTGTTTCTTAACCAAACTGCATCACAAGGTGTCCTCAATGGTACTTTAAGAAGTTTAAGGAAAGGTTGTGTAATGACAAGGAAATTAACCACAAAATAGAACTAAAATTGAAAGCGTACACAATTTTTCACTGAAATATAAATTTTGTCATGTATATTTTAGTGTGAATCTGTTTTTGTAGTCTTGTTTTTTTTTTTTTGGTAGACTTCCCTCGTGTACAGTCTCTCCTGTCTTGAAAGAATGTGTAGACATCATGAATCAAACTGAGCCCACAAACATGATGGTATTCCTTTGAGGGCCTTTCACATAGTTCAAGTTTTTGCTGTTATTTATTTTTTATTACATTTCATTTTATTGACCCCATTTTCTGCTTTGTTTTTTTTCTCAGCTCTGTTTTTCTGGTGTTGACTGTATCCTTTTCAGCCTATCACCTACCAAAAACTAACAATGACAGAGATGAAGCTGTCAGAGCTGGATCCGGGTGTATCAGCAAGGACTGCCATAGAAACAACGTCCCTGTGACTATGTCTAACATAAATACAGAAGAAAATTTTAAGGAAATAAATTCAGAAGTAGCATGGGATGTAGAAACGAATGGCCAGCAGCATACAGATGATCTGACTGAAGACCAAGGAGACGGTTGATGTCATACTGGAAGCCTTTGAGTGATTCTAATCATGATGATGGCATGGGAGGAAAAAAAAAAAAAAAAAAAGACACAGGATTACTCAAAATGACTGGATCAGTCACACTCTGATAGTCAAAGTAGGTTTTTTGAAAATAATAATTTGGATTCAAAGCCTAAAATTATTTCCTGTAAAAATGAGAATAAGCTTCTATCAGAATCAAGCTTTTCAAACTGAAGTATCTAACAATGACTGTAGTTTTGTATGTCCTGCTTGCTGGCAAGGCTGTCACTTACCCAAAAAAAAAAAAATTTAGACACACACCAGAGGATCAGGAGTAAACAGTACTCTACAACCTCCCAGTCAAACCAGCCATCCATCATCTATTGCAGGAGGTGCTGGAGCCAATCTCAGCTCACTTTGGGCAAGGGCAGGGTGCACCCTGGACTCGCCATTATAGCGCAGGGCCAACACCCAGTGACAGACAAACACTCACACCTATGGACAATTTAGTCATTAGTTAACCTAGACATGCATGTCCAGAGTACCGGAGTACTCGGAGAGAACATGAAGGCCCCAGGCCGGGAAGTGAAACCATGATCTTATTGTGCGGTGACGCCGCTAACCACTATGCTGACAAAACCAAAGCTCAGTGAAACTGAACTTGAGCATTCAAATGTTGCACTCCAGGGCTCAACACTCTAGAAGCAGCTGTGTCAAAAAAATGTTCTATGTGTGGAAAAATATTTACTTGTTCTGCTGACTTGACAAGACACATGGGATGCCACATTGAATAGAATCCTTATCTTTGTTCATATTGTGGTAAAAACTTTGAAAACTATGAAGACTGAAAGTCACATAAGGAAGGTGAATGCAGGGTTTCAAAAGAACACCAGCATGCCAGGAATGAATTCACATGGGAGAGTTCTTCAAACAATGAAAACAGAAAGCATCAGCAAAATACCCTTATTTCAGTCACAGATGCTCCTGTCAGCATGCAGGATGCAAGTAATTCAGCTCTGACATGTCAGGAATGAAAAACATCGGCGCAAATGTTCCTAAAGATGTTTGCAAAGGAAAAAGTGGACAAACACCAACTTTTTTTTCCTTCTTTTTTCCAACTTCCTTTCAGCTGACAATAGCAATGAGAGCTGCAATGAGATATATTCTGAAACAATTGAAAGAAACTGAAGCACCTCTTAACTCATGTGAGGAGAAATTTTCGGAGGTCCTGAAAAGACATTACTCCCAGTCACATAAAGTCAGAGGCTCATCCCTTGTTCGTTGTGTAGGAGATTTGAGAGGCTATGTGAATTGGTTAGCAATCAGCAAAACATAAAACAGTATCAGTGTGTTGACTGAAAAATGTTACACAACCAGGACTACAAGTGTAATGCCACGGTTTGTGAAACATGTTGAAAGAGTTTCTGGCTTATCTGATTCTGCACCAGAGCAAGCACAGAACAACCACCCCATGTTTGTTCCTACTGTGGTCAACAGTTCAGAACAAAAGACTGCCTGAGAGCACATATGGTGAGGCACACACGCAGTTACCCATGCCCATGTGTGTGGATTGAATTTCTGTCAGAAAATACCTTAAATGGCATCAGTACAAACACACTGGGCAAGAACCTTACTTGTGCGGCACATGTGGGAAAGGCTGGCCGAGCGCATCTCATCTAAAGCTCCACACGGTTCAACATACAGTGGAAAGGCTGTTCAACTGTGAAGACTGTGGCGTGTTACAAGAGGGCGTCGCATTTGATGGCCCACTGTAGAGACATCTACAGTAAGGTTTGCAGTAAAAACTTGAAAACTAGCTGAAAGGACCAATGAAGGGTCACATGGCAGAATGACCATTCACATGTCCAAAATGTGGCAAAACATTTCCAAGAAAAACATGGCTTAGGAAGCACAGAGAAAATACATGTCTGTAACTTGATGCTTTTAAGGAAACAAAAAAGAAAAGATTAAAATTGTGCATGGTATGGAAAGATGCATTGTCACCTACAATGTCTGCTGCTGCTGTACATATACAGTTACTGATAGAATGAAGCTGCAGATTTATAAATAGCCCATAACATTTTTCCTGATATTGTGAATGACTTATTTAATGAGTAGAAAATTACCTTGCTAAACATACTCATGAACACACTCATGTGAAATCAGAGTCTATTCCTAAAAAGGTGTCTTTGTCAAGTGTGAGTGAAGCCAATTCACAAGAGATTTCACAGAAGGATAGTATTAGGAATTTAGAGAAAACAAGAATCTTGTGTGACCAAAAAAAAAAAAAAAAAAAAAAGAAAGGACCAGACTCAGATTACCTTCCTCATGACTTTGGGTCATCAGGTGGGAACCTCCTTTCGTCAGTGTTTCGTCTAGTTAGGCCCACAACACCTCCAGGAGGCTAGACCGTGAACACTAGCGTCCCAGAGTCACCCCCTAATGCCAGCCACACGCCTCACACAAAGACAACTATCTCAAACAGCACCACTGTCAACTACTCTAACCTCTCACCAACTGCACCAGTGAAAGCGGGGTGGGGATACAGATGCTGGTTCAGGTAGGGGGGAGAAATAGAAGAGGTGGAGATAAAAGTAGGGATCGGATACAGACCCTGGTTCAGGTAGGGGGCATGAAAGTATAGAGGGTGCAGGAGGTGGAGGCAATACAAGCTACACTAGCAGATTCAGCAAATAAACTCACCTGAACAGTCCTATACTCAAACAAACCCAACACACCAACACAGGCCAACTCACCTGGACTAACCGCATGGTGTCAAAGAGGCTCAAACAGGCCACACCCTCCACTTAAATACACTTCCCTTCCTGGATTTCTTCCTCTGCTTCTCCCTAGAGTCTGTCTATCTTAAGAGCTCCCCCTGCTGGGCCCCCAGCTACTATTACTTCTTCTAACCCAAATCTACTGACTGGATCTTACTGCCTCATCTGACATTTCCTTCACTGGTTTCCTCACCCTCTGTCCCCTTCCTCCTAACTCCTTCAACAAAGCAACAGCAGATCTTGCTACAAACCCTCTACATCCTACTTCCACTGGACAAATCCTGACCTTCCATCCTTGCTGCTCAGCATCCTTACCTAGATCTGCATACCTGAGCTTTTTCCTTTCATATGCTTCTTCAACTGAATCGTCCCACGGCACAATCAGCTCTATGAAATATACTTTCTTTCTACTCCTAGACCACAAAATTATATCAGGCCTTAGCTCTGTACAGGCTATTTCCTGGGGAACAACAAGCTTTCCTCCTAAATCTACCTGCATCTCCCAGTCACTAGCATCCTCTAAGCTGCCTTGCTTCCTTATTATCTTATTAACTTTCCCTCCTTCCTGAACAAACTGTATTGCAACTCTCTTTGTCTTAGACCCTCCTAAAATTGCCTGCCTCCGTATATCTTCAATGCCTGCAGCTAAGCTTTTTAAAACCTGGTTATGTCGCCACCTATATCGGCCTTGTGAGAGATTAACCTTACAACCGGACAAGATGTGCTTTAGAGTTGCAGCACCTGAACACAACAAACATAACAGGTCTCCATTTACCCAGAGTTTTAGGTTCTGGGGAGTTGGCAATACATCATATGTTGCCCCTGTCAAAAATCTAATACTGTTTTCCTCCATACTCCACAGCACTTTCCAACTAAGCTTTTTCTTCTCTACACCTTCCCAGTTCAACCACTGTCCCTGCTTAGCCTGAGCCACTGCCCTCGCACGCCTTAATATTTCCTCCTGTCCACGAACCTGCTCCACAAGTAGCTTCCTCTTCTCTTCGGGACCTGCTCTACTCCACACCGGTTTGCCTGGGCCAAGCCCCAAGCCTTCCCGGCCTATCTGTACATTACCCACAATCTCTGTATGCCTAAGCGTTGCTTTTGCTTCCTGCACTGCCATTCTTGGATTCCATTTTCTCCCCTTGGTTGGGTTTGGAACCACCTTACTAACTACCACGTCTTTACTCCCAGATAACAGGAGCTCTGTCCTAACCTTAGTACATTTAAAAATTAGGTGTCAAATAAACAGGAACATCAAAATTATAGATAGTTCATTTATTATTACAGTTGCTGTGAGGAATACTGCAATTGGTTATCAATTAATCATTTGGCCAATAAATAATTTCTGTGTGTTATGATAACAGATTTCCACTACATTAAATTATATCAAAACAATAATGCTGTTGCCCAAAATAGTGAGTAGTAAACAGTGCAACAAGATGAACTGACAGACAAAATTTCCACATCAGCATCTGACATTTTGATATTATCATACATTTCTTATAAACAAGTAAATCTTAATTTTTTTTAAGTCTCACAATTATCACCAAAACCAGTAATTCACAACACCGCTAGTGCCTTATGTAGTAGTCTGGTTATGCAGAGAAACCCTTGCTCCACCAGAGAGCAGTGGTGCTCCAGGGACTGGCCCAGCTGCTCCCCCTGTCTGTACCTGTGTATGTACTGGATGTAGAAGTCCATTCATTCTTAATTTTGCAGTTCACCTCCCATTAAATTGAGACAGATTTCTTTGGAGGCATCTGCAGCTCTTAAAATTGAGAAGACATTTGGACAAGAGAACATTAAAACTTGTTACAAATGGCTGTAATCTTTTTTTTGTTTTGTTTTTTACATTTGAGAGGATAAAGCTGCAACTGCTTTGTATAAATGTTATATATTTAATCAACTCTGTTGTTTCAAGCATCAAACCTTTCTGCAGAACAGAAAGAAGCCTTCACTTTGTCTCCTGAAACTGTGTTGCAGGAAAGATGATGACAGGGGATGGCAGACAGCAGGTTTTTTAGGAGCTGGGAGGCATGACCAGCCCTGTAATAACCACACACTAACAATGCGTTCGTCCTGTTTAGTGAGCAGTCTCCAGTGAGCTCGGCAACACTTAATGGTGAGCAGACTGTGCCACTCCTTTGGGATGTTCTGCTGTCTCTGTCTGCAGAGACACTCCACTCCTGATTTCTCTCTGACTGAAACCTCCATCTGTCCTGCTTGCTAAAGATGAACACTGTCAGAATGGAATGGACTATCAGCGAAAGAGCTTAGGTGTCCTTTGGCCTCTCCTGGCTCTGCTGAAGTAAAGACGAATATCTCCTGGTCTCAGGCACAAGTAGCTCGCTGTTTCATGGCATGTCACATCAAAGTGTTTTCCAAATTGGTGATGTGCTGTGACTGCTTTCATAATTTCAGATATTTCAATGGAATAACTCCCTGTAGAACCTGATAGAATGATGCATGTGTTGGATATTTCAACTGATACAGCTGTGGCTCTGACAAAAGACCACACCAAATATCATGTCTTAAGAACCATCATCTTTATAGAAATACAGATGACTGGTTAATGTTCTATCATAAACAATTTGATGGCAAAATGTGCAGATAGTGTGAGCAGTTTTATAGATTATTTGGACAAGCACTAACCCCTGCGGAAACTAATCCAGTCTATGTATTGTCCTGAAGTCTGTCAGGTGGCAACATGCATTGCCATTTCCATTATGTTTGAGTTCTATAAAAAACAATTCAGAATATTTTACTGACGTATAGCTCAAATATAACTACAATTCAAATAGTGAGGCCTGACTGTACCCTCTAAAAATGCAGATAAAGTTTTGACACCATTTGACAATGGTGTCAATCTAATGTAAAAATTTTATCCTGACAAAGCTAACTTTTTGCCATTGCAGTTATCACGTGATGTGATTTCAAAATCGATTTTACAAGAGGTCCCGGTGAGACGGAGATATAAAGTACCAGTGGTTCATTCACTTAGTCTCACGTAATTATTCTGCGTCTTCAGATCAAAGCCGTTTATACTGTGGGCAATTAGCCTGTCCTTACACAAGCGTACATAACTTTCACATTCTATGTTAAATCTCCAGTTCATTTGAAGAACTTTACTCCAAAGGGTTCATGAGTTTATACGATAAAATGTCCACTCTTTGCTCCAGTCGTTTGAAAGATAGACGTGGTATGACAACATACTAATCCTGAACTAATACTGAAATTTTTGCAATCTACAAATAGCAAATGTTAAAGCTTTCCAAAATAGAAGTTGCATTAGAGAATAACTCAGGGCCTCATGATTAACAAACATCGACTGGTGTATCTACTTTATATATCAACTGTCAATGGAACAGTTTTTTCTTGCTCATGTAGAGAAGACAAATCTTTTGGGTTTGGAAGCGTAAGAGCCAAAATATGTTCTGAATTTGATAATTAGAAATCTGATATAATTTTGAAGTGCTTACTGCTGAGTGGTGCAATGCAGCTTTGATTGATTTGGGTCCTAAGTTTGCAGCAGTGTTAAAAGGATTCAGACTTGAAAATCTCTTACTCAGCAAAAATGTCCTTAAGAGACGATGCACTATGGGAGCTGCACAAGAGAAGAAACAAATGTCTTCTGTAGACATGTTTATGGGGAACCCCTCAACTGGCCGCCATTATCCAGTGAGAATGTACATTTAAATTGATATTGTAGATATCAGGAATATCTATCCGTTTGGCAATAAACTAGATTCTGTATATATTTTGCTTTTAATTCAGCAAAAGCAGTATTAAACAGCAACAGTGACTCAGACAGACCTATCTCCTCCAGCGTAATTGCTCCTTGGCAATACTGCCTCTCAGATTGCAGTAGTATCTTTACCCCCCTCTGCCCGATGTGCTGCCACACTTACTATAAATATGACCCATAAGCACATTATCACACAGCTTTCTTCAGCTTGGGAGGTTTTTGAAAAAGGCATCATTTCTCTGCTGGCATGTGGTGAGCACATCACAGCCAGTGAGTCTTTCCCACACTTCCAAGTGTTGCATGGAGAGAGAGAGAAAGGGGAGGAAAGGAAACAAATTGAGGGAGAGAAAGAGATTTAGGAAAGATACAACCTCCCATTGAAGACACCTGCCTGCATTTTTCTATAAGCCATCTTGCACCTTAAGGTTGGCAGGTGCCCTGTTCAGATGACAAAGATGGTGGATTGAATTTTTATGCAGCATGGGCATCTAATAATAGAGTCCTGATATAGCATTGCTATTTTTTACTCATGTTTTATTCAAACCTGGGATGCTTCAGCACACGGCAGCCTATGTGTAATTACATGTTTTGAGGTCCAGGGTTATTAGTCTTAAATGCCAGTCCTGTACAAAAAAACCTAACCAGCATAGGCTGGGAGTGATGCAGACATACAGTAGAAATGATACTCTCTTGCTGCTAATTATCACCACTTTGTTAAACACTTTAGCTAATATCCTCTCTTGTTGCCACAAAGAGCTAAAAATAGCACAAATGCAGCAGACTTGGGACTGCACTCAAACCAAAATAGTTACATTGAAATTTCCTTTCCCTTTGAAAGAGGGATTGATAGCTCAAACTGCAAAATCTGTTGGTTCTTGACCTTGCAGTCACCTTTGGCTGCCTTTTGATTTCAAACAAAAACCGACTGACTTGACATTCTTCAGTAAGGTTGAATATGCAAATAATTTCTATATGATTACCAAAATACTGAAACATAGCACAAAACATCTGCATACATGGTACTTAAGTGCCCTGTCCCGTAGCTATTCTGAGCATTTCTCTAACACACTCGAACTCCTCAGGTAAGTCCAGCTGGCACATAAAGATCTGCTGCAGAGATTTGTCCTGTCCCATCATGCATCTGGTGTGCATTGATTGTGCTCTTTTTGGACAGAAGTACTTACTGTTCATGGATTGCAACAAAGAGCAGCAAAGCGAGAGAGAAGCAGGGAGTGGTGGGTGGTGAATGAGTTGAGTTTTGCTTTTTTTAGCATCTTGTGGCTGCAAACTAAGGCTGGTTTAAGCACTGAACTGTGAGGCAGAGAGTACATGTACAATCCAGAGCACATGCATGTTGTATATGTGCAAGGATGCAAATGCAAACTTGCATAAAAGCTGAGAAACTACCTGTATAATCTATCCCCAAAGAACTGCAATGCAGCCAAGTCTGGCCTCAGCTTTGTCTATTTGCATTCAGACCAGGTATAATTGTGGGAGCTTCTGCTATCCACATCCACACACCTCTGCCATGGCACATGGTATCCAGCTGTTCAGTCCAATTAACATCTGTACAATAGCTGCACTGTGATAAGTGTCTCACAAACCAGAGCATATCTGAGGAGCCCCTGGCACTGAGGACAAGCTGACCTGTGTGTCAAAGTCGCAAGGTGCTCTGAAAAATACATCAAAGCAACTTAATAGTGCCAATACAATCTGCTGAGACGTTCATAAAAAGCATTGAGAAAAATGTTTTCTAGATTGTGCGAGATGATATTAAAAAAGAAAAAAACTCTGAAGTGTCTGATCCTGTTAGCAGAGAGATGATAGCAGAAAATCAAATTTGCTATCTCCTGTAATTGGAAGACTTTGTTGTGTGTAGCATGAGTCTGCCGACAGAAAGCAGATGGGGCTGTAGTTGAGCTGCTGAATGATGAGCAAATAAAAACAAGCGGACAACCTGTTCTGGTGAGGTGGATGCTGTGTCAGCAGGCAGCACAACCGCAGCACAAAAACAAGGCACTGTATGCATGAACAAACATGCAGAACAACTTGCACACAGAAATACCCAAATGTACATATTGCTTCCTTTAGTCTTAAAATCCATAAACAAGAGCCTTACGTACACAATAATGATTGCAGTTTCACCAACTCTGTAATCGCTCAGCTGCTAGCAAAGATGACTGTGTGTTTGTATGTATGAGCGCGTATGTGTGTGACAGAGAGAGAAAATGAGAAGCTTCATAAAAGGCAGCAGTGGGTGAAATCAAACATCTGAACTAGGTCAAGCATCCATCTACACCTCCACCCTTTAATGCGTTACAACAGATGACGCAGTTGTTGATAGCTGCACAGTAACTGATGCCATTATATCATTATATTCATGTGACTGTGTGCAAGTCTTCTTAACTGAGGGGCAAATTAGATTAGCAGAAGAAGCTGAACACACCAGGGCAATGAAGCGATGCTTTAAACATGCTCTGATTCCATTAGAGGCCCACAGCTTTATCTGTCATTTGTTTTCCAAACCATATTTGTGTAAAAGTCAAACTTGAAGCAGAGACTGACAACACTGACTGCACAGAGACAGCTAAGCCGCATACGAGCTGATCAGCATCAGGGAATAAACGAAAACGCAAACAAAAAAATCAGCTGTTTAAACACAGAGCAGTTATTTGGCTGTCAACCCTCAGCACATCTTCCAAATTTTTCACACTGACAAGCTCACCACATATCAAAGCGAATTACACAACTCTGTATCAGAGAAGCAGATGCCAGACTGGCAGCGTCTTTATCATTATCAAACTGTGTTGGATATAAAAGTGTATTTCATGCTGCCTTTGTAGTAGCTCTTCATTGATAAAAACTTGGATACAGCCATAGGTCCAAAATAAATTTGGCTTTTTAAAAACCACCAATTTTGACCTCCCCCTGTGTCACATCTGATTAATATGATTTTTTTGTATATGAGGGCACGTATATAACCATAATAATGACACAGAAGAAAAAAAAAAACAAAAAAAACAGAGCTATTATCTTGTCCAGGATAATGCAGAGATAATTGCCTAGTTCTTGTTTCATGTTCTTGGCAGCACTGGTCATTTATCATTATTAAGTACCTGGCCACACAACCATGAAACTTTTGGTTTCCTTGGCAATGAGCTGAAGCTAAATCCTGTTCCAGTTCTTCAGGTGGAAGTGAGTCAACCATGCTGTTGTACAAATCGCCCCCATACCACCTTCATGCTTTGCATCAGCTTGTTGTAGAATAGAGCAATAATGAAAAAAGGAGCACGGAGACAAAGAGCAAAGTCATATTATTGAGTACTAGCTTGCCTCCATGAGGTCAAATTCTTCTCTGGCATGAACATACTGGGGGGCTTTTTTTTTATTTTATTTTATATATATTAATTCATCCAGGATAGCACAATTGAGGACCCTTGCTCTTCCCGTAGCACTGCCTGGCTGACATGAAAAACCTGGGAGGTGTCGATCCAGCAGCCACACTGTTGGCAACTGTGGATCTGCGCTGAAGCAAGGTGTAGTTGCTTTGTTATTGACGTGATGACCTTCCAGTAACAATACCTCCAGCCTCTTGAGTTTGTTTGGCTATTGCCCTGACCTGAGGTAACAGAAAGTCTGCTTTTGGTGGCCCTAGCATACACTTGGGCCAAAGTCCAGAAATGTTAAGACGGTGGTAACTAATCCATTCTGTGCTTCCAGCTTTTCAAATGTGATCAATCTCTTCATTTTTTAGTTTGACATAATCAAAAGTTGAATGAATTTCTTTGGGACTTCAGTTGGTTGAACAAAACGAGCTATTTGAATACTCTGGAGAATTGGTATGGACATTTTCACAGGTGTTTAACATTTCATAGACTAAACAATTAAATACAAAAAGATATGAAGATGATCTTACAACAAAGCAAATGCTCATCCTAAATTGATTAACAAATCAATTCAAATCAAACACACCAAATGAAGTTCCTATTACGCTAAAATATATTTAGATGTTCCAATATTTGAAAGTCTATTTAGTTTTTGACAACATAATGTGCAAAACCACACAAAATCCACCCATCTCTCAAAACCTCTTGTACATGCCGCTCCCTGAGTTAACTGGCCAACAGCCAAATATTATATTTGACATAGGCATCTCACACATTTTGCTGAGGGGATAAATAGGAGTGACTCCACAAGAGCTGAGATGTGTTGTCTATCGTATATGTCTATGTTGTTTTCAGCACTTTTATTTCCCTTGTACCCTGAATTTATGGCACCAAGGGAACAAAGTGTATACATGATTCTTGATGCCATCCATCACCCTCATCATTTTTTACACATGCTGTGGGTCTGAATGAGACCCATGAGATCAAGGAGCATTTTGACTAAGACTGCAACAAACATTAACAAGTCTGTCAAGAAAATTAGCAATTTTCTGGAGATGTTTTCAGGGAAACAGATACTATAGCTGTAACCTGTGTCTTAATTACACTGTGGAGCTAAGGATCTGACTCCCGTTGACTCAGTCAGCACAAAATGCCAAGTCACCATGGTAACAGGGGATGCAACATGCTTTGTAAAGGGTGATGGAGGCAACAAAACGATCCTCTATGGCAGGATCCATAGCAGCTGTTTAAAAATGTCAAAATCTTGAATAACACCGAAGAAACCTCATCCGGATATCCCATCCGGATTACTGTGTGCGCCTCCACCACTGCCAAAAGCTCCAATACTACACGTCACGTTGAATCTTCTTCACATTATGTAACTGCGTTAAATTACGGTGGTATCGGGTACCAAGCCCCGACTGGATCAAAATCCAAAAACCTTAAACAAACATCAACAACAAAAACAAACGATTTTACATTTCTGAACCTCTTTGTCGTTTTTGCACCGTCAGCTCTAGTCCTCAAAGTTGCGTAACATTTTACAATTTCTTCCCAGTTCCTACAGAGCCTACCCATTAAGAAATGTTGGAGGGATGAGCCTCACAGATTAACTAAGGTTTTTTTTTCTTTCTTTCATTCGTGTAAAACTGAAGCGGGTCTTAGACTACAACCCTCCTCTCCTCCGCACACACAAACACAGAAACCGACATCTGGCTGAACATGTAACAGGAAGATTTGGGGGCAGGATGGAGGGATGTGCTCCTACCTGTCCGCAGGTTGAAGGAGAGTCGGGCTTCAACCAGATAGGGGGTGTCGCTCTTGGAGCGGAGTCTCCGGATCGGTCGGCGGTCTGTGCTGCTGTCTGGAGTGGTCGCCATCAATTTGAACCAGAGTCCGGTGATGACTGCTGCTGGCCGACCGGGGCAGACGCAGAACCACGGCCACTCACACACTGGGAGGTAGATACTGGTGGGGAGGAGGGAGTTCACAAAGAGAGAGAGAGAGAGAGAGAGAGAGAGAGAGAGAGAGAGAGAGAGAGAGAGAGAGAGAGAGAGAGAGAGAGAGAGAGAGAGAGGCGTTGGTGGGATATGGCACAGATACAGTGCGAGAAAAAAAGATAGATGACAAAATATGGAATTAAATTATCAAGTGACTGTAAGATCAGTTCAGGATATATATACGTTTCTGATTCATATCTACATCGAAAATTTTCAATATGCCTCGACCATGAGTAACTCCATATTTGCAATTGTTCTCCAATGATTATAGCCAAATGAATAATAGGCAATGCGTCTGACTATTCGCCAAATAATTTAACCAATAATATATTTGTGCTGAGAAAATGGGGGGAACAATGGCTTTCGCATTACTCCACAATAACATACACCATGCCACAATATACATCGACACAAAAGGCAACTACATTGCATACTATTAGAAATAAGATTAAAAAAAACCCACATAAAATAACGTGAGGTGGAGAGATATAGTTTTACACATCAATCTAATGGTAATGATGAGAACCATTTGAAAAAAGAACAAAATAATAGGGAACACTTTAGACTTTCTTTAGATTGCAATCTTTAAGTGCGAACAAACCAACCAACAAACAAAATCAGATTTTTATATCTTGTGATCCCACATTCAAAGATGTGGGATCACATGCTGCTCTGTCTCATGAGGAGAATGAATGAATCATCCTGAATGAATAACACTTACCACAGTTAACCACCAGATGGCCATCTTAAATTTTTTATTCTACTTATCTATTTTCTATACATGCGCGCATTCATTGTGGGCAGCAAAAAATAAATAAATAAATACATAAAAAATCATTTTACAGGGAAACGTGTTTCTTTATTGTGCATATGACAATAAACACTTTGAATCTTGAAACATTTATTTTTCCCTCAGAGCGACGCGCTTAAGAGCAGGCTTTACGACAGTGTGATTGGTTTACGGCCGTACATAAACGCAGTTGCAGAAATAAACAAGCAGGGCTTGGTGTCGTTTTCTGCTGCAAAAGAGGACCTTTTCATCCACTCTGGTTAGTACCACAAGGCCAGTGTGGCCACATGGCTTACATGGGCTCGTACTGTCCGTGTTTCCAGTGCAATTAGCAAGAATGTGCAATTTTTTACTTCTGCAGCGAGCACGACGAGCTTCGTCTCGCAGCTAACTTCCCTGATAGGTGGCTAAAGTAACGTTATTGGTAGTTTAGCCACCTATCAGGGAAAGTTATTATCGTTATTTTTCTGACAGTACGCTTTACTTTGGGACATACAGTGGCAGGTTAGTTATTTCTAAAATGAACTTCAGACCGTCTTCGCAGTGGGTGTAACTCAGCGTCAACCTGTGAAGACGCGCAGAGCTGTCTGAGGTGTGGGAGGCCCGTGAAACCAGTTTGGACTAACTCAACTATTTGATTGTTGGGCCTGGTGGGACGCACCCGGTTTCCTATCTTACCCACAGTTTGTATAGTAAAGCCGTTTAAAGGTTGCCCTTTAGTTTCACCTGCGACTTCAGATATTTACTAAATCAGTTGCTACATTTCGGTGCATATTTATGACAAGTTAATTGCTCTGATTGCACAACAACGTTACTATATCGCAGGCATCCGTGCAGCCATGTCTTCTATTCACTTTGATACGTTGAAATAATCATGCAGTAGCAGATAGAATAATTTTTTGCTTTTTAATTGCCAGTATTATTTATGTCAACCATGAATGAAATTAAGATACTATATTATTTGTGTCCGCATTATTACATGCATTGAAATAATGAGATGCTTGGCTGCACAACACAAGTCTATCATGAGATTCATATCTGACTCTAGTGGAGTTAGGATTGAAGGGTGTTTTGCTATATTCATTTTCACCAGAGGAAAAGGTGCCACAAATAATAAAAACAGCAAACGATTTTACACCTGGACTACAGAATGTAAATACAAACAAGTAGTGGGTGAATACAAACAATTGAATGAATGAATTCATTTTCTTTGTGTGTCCTTATGTGTTTCACTTCTGTCTATCTGTACTACCGTTGCAGCAACAATGCTTTTCCAAAGTCGAGGTGTGTTTGCCCTTGGTCTTCGCATGTGCTCCACTCATGTCGCAAAAGGACCAGGTAAAATGGAAGGAGCTAATTTGACATGATGTAGTGTTGGTTGTGTCTGCTCAGTAACATGGTCTGTAGCATGTGAGGCACACAAAAGAAATCAATTGGTGTTAACTGCTAATCGGTGAATGACAAAGGTTTCATTTACAGATAATGATAAGTGACTATGTAAGAGATAACTGGAGTCTCTGTCTTTTTTTAATTTGCACACTGATATCCTTGTTTAATTAGTATTTGCTGGTTTTGTTAATGCAAAATGTGCAGAATGTGCAGTAAATCCACTGTAATAACTTGAACATAGAAATATTATCATTTTTAGTACCATTAATTTTGTAGCATCCAGTGTGCTTTTCCCTGAATTTAGCACCAGTTTAAGAGTAAAGACGGTGATCACTGAAATTGTTATCTACCAGACCACTGATTAGCGAAATCACAGAATTTTTTTTAATATTAAGTCATTTTAAAAAGCACTTACATTTACACACCTTTCATTTTCTTTTCCCAGACATGTCTGAATTCCGCAAGGTCTTTTCCAAAGCCAAGCACATAGTCATCATCACAGGGGCAGGCGTGAGTGCAGAAAGTGGAGTACCAACCTTCAGGGGAGAAAATGAAAAGTGGAGGAAATGGCAGTCTCAGGTAATTAATAAAAAGCAACCACGTACTTTGATTTTCACACCATAATATTTATCTATTTGTACTGTATTTTTTTTTTAAGTCAAAACTTGTGTTTGGTCTGATGAACAGCTTTCTGTGAAGTGGGTGTAATTTATGTTTACGTAATACATCTTCACAGCCCAGTGACTTTATCTCTGCCTCAGTAGCAACTGAATAGAGAAGTGGTATTTGTTGCACAAGTTAAGTTCATGTGGTGGGCTGCAGCAGGATGTAACTCCAGAGGAGAATCAGTCATCCATAATCCAAAAAATATAATCCCCATTTAATTGCATGAAATGAATCTATGATGTCTTTTATCATTTGTCTTTTGATGGATTAGTATTTGAGCTTTGGTTGATGTAAACAGGTAGCACAGTTGCATAGTGGTTAGCGCTGTTGCTGAGTGGAGTTTGCATGTTCTCCCCATGCCCGTGTGTACTCAAGTTTCCTCCCACTGTCCAAAGACATCATGCTCAGGTTAATTGGTGATTCTAAATTGTCTGTAGGCCTGATTGTGATTTGTTTGTCTCTGTATGTTGGCCCTGCAATGGGTTCGCGACCAGTGCAGGGTGTACTCCACCCCTCGTCAAATGTGTTCTGGGATTGGCTCCAGCACCCCCTGCAATGGAAATGGAAAAGTGGTAGAAGATGAATCAATGAGTTGACGTAAACATTCATATATTGATGTATTCTTAGGACCTGGCTACTCCAGAGGCTTTCTCTCGCACCCCATCTCGGGTCTGGGAGTTCTACCATTACAGAAGGGAGCTAGCATTGAACAAGAAGCCCAACACTGCTCATCTGGCCATAGCAGAGTGTGAGGCCCGGCTGAGGAAGCAGGGACGCTCTGTGGTTGTAATCACCCAGTGCACAGATGACCTTCATCGACAGGCCGGGTCCAAACACGTGCTCAAGATTCATGGTGTGTGGCAGAGTTAGGCTTCATTGATAAGCCTGGGTACATATGATTCTGACGTGTGCAAACATTTTCAAACCATGTCTTATCTGGATCAGGTTTATTATTTGTATGGGTTTTTTTTTTTTTTTTTTTTTTTTTTCGTAATTGCAGGCAGTCTGATGGAGACACGCTGTGTGAATTGTGGACATGTGACCATGAACAAGCGTAGCCCCATATGTGCTGCGCTGAAGGGGAAAGGGTAAGAGCCAGTACTCTTAATACATCAACACAATGAAAAGTATGCAGGATTTGTAGCGTGATCTGCTCAAGAAGACCCTTGTTTGTAAAAAGATCTGTTTAATCAATCGTTTGTTCGTACCCTTAATGTGCAGTTCACCTGACCCAGATGTTGCTGATGCCCAAATTCCAGTGGACAAGCTGCCAAGGTATGATCAATGTCAGTTGATATTAATAATGCTGATGGTCAGTTCTACCTCTCTTAGCAAGAAAAGACAGGGTTAGGGGTAGTGGTAAGCAACCATCTGTATATTGTATAACAACAAAAACGAAGTGCTGATGGGAGAATTAATCTCATTATATAAATTAACGATTAATACACTGTAGTATCTCGATGTACTGCCAGTTGCACTCCCAGTCTAGTGATTTGCAGTTCCACTCTAGTGATTTATTTTGTATTTTTTTGAGACACGAGTTGTATCAACCACCATCTCCACCATCCACCTGCTCTGCTTTGAGCTTCTGTTGAACCTGCTACTGCTTCCTGATCAGCTCTCCTTCACCCCCTGTTGGCTTGTATATTTACTTGGTAGAAAGGATGTTGTGCCTCTTAGGTTATTCCAATTTTTTTTTATCTCCCATTTGAAGTTCATTTTAGTGAGTATTGAATGATATGTAACATGAGCACATCACTTTTATTTGCTTAAAAATCTCTCTGAACTTTATCTGTTAAAATCTTTCTCCCAGATTTCATTTTGCTAAGGTGACTGCATGATGAGTAACATGATGTTAGAGTTAAGTATTGAGTTCAAGAAAAGAAAAATCTAATTTTTTTTTTTCCCCCTCACACGTATGTTAACTCAATCCTGGTCCTGGATCTTAGTTTGGTCTTTTCCATCAAGCTTCATCTCCATCTTTACTTGTTTCCAATTGTTTTCACAATGCATTGAAGAATCCTAGTTTGTAATAGATTCCCATGTTAGTAACAGTTGTCAGAACCTCCACCTGGGGGCAGTGCTGTGCTTTATAATTTATTCATTCATCTTCTACTATTTATCTGTTTCCGGGTTGTGGGACTGCTGAAGCCAATCCTAGTTCATATTGGGGAGGGTACACAGACCTATGGGCAATTGAGAGTCACCAATTAACCTAAACATGCATGTCTTTGGACAGTGGGGGGAAACCCACACAAGCACAGGGAGAACATGCAAACTTTGCTCAGAAAGGCCACAGGCCCGTGACCCAAACCTGTGACCTTCTTGTTGTGGGACATCAGCGCTAACCACTATGCCACTGTGCTGCCCCCTGGTGTGCTTTAAATCTTTCAAATTTTCTCTTTTATCTTTGGTTACCTATTTATTTCTAAAAATGTAATTCAAATAGTTGCATATTGGAATTGAGTTTAAATATGGATAGTCCCCAGCAACATATAGTGCATACAGGTCTTACTTCAACAGTTAAGTACACAGAAAACTGCAGCATCTTCACTCATGCTAGGCTTTAACCATCAGGAATGTTGCAGACCTGTCTACATACTAACTAGTGACTATATCTGCACGGATTTACCTGTTTTTTATAATTATTAATTTCAGTGATTGTTCTGTGATATGGTTTGACACAATTAGTTATGTAAGTGCCGTTTTCTGTTGCTCTTTCAAGGTGTGAGGATAGTGACTGCCATGGTCTGCTCAGGCCCAACGTGGTGTTTTTTGGAGAAACTCTGGATTCTCATATTCTGACCAAAGTGGAAAAAGAGATGGAAATATGTGATCTGTGTCTGGTGGTGAGTTATCCAATATTTTGCATCCATACTTGTCATTCTCCTCTTGTATAATGTCATTATATAAAAATAGTGTACAGTGGATTTTGAGTTTTTGCCGATGTCATTGCCCTTTCTGTGTTTACATACAGGTGGGCACATCTTCAATTGTTTACCCAGCAGCCATGTTTGGCCCTCGGATTGCATCCAGAGGTGTTCCAGTGGCAGAGTTCAACACAAAAACAACGCCAAAATCTGAGTACTTCACGTAAGTCCATTAAGAAACGTAATGTTGCTAAATCTATATAAATTTTGTAGTGGTAAATGGACGTATTTATACTGCCATGCATTTCCAGCACCTGGCATCATAAGCAACATCCAGGTCACTTGACAGTATTTGTTAACCTTGAAACAGTTGCCCGCTTCAAAGCACTTTAAACTCTATAAGTGACCTTGTAGTTGTTAAACTATAATACTGACATTCAGTGTCTCCTTGTTTCTCTCTGTGTGATATGGCACAGGTACCACTTCCAGGGTCCATGTGGAACTACACTGCCCACAGCTTTGGCACGACATGAGTCAGAGGTTATTCACTGACTTCTCACACAGCAGTCAGTAACTTCTTATATAGCTGGATGCAATCAGAGGCTGTGGTGTGTCACAGCATTTCCCCAAATCTTTGCCTTAATAATACTAAATCTGTTAATGTTGGATTGAGGGGGATCTATAAATACTCTAACAATTTAAGAATTTGAGATGGATCTTATAATACTTGAATATATAGCTCACTAAACTGGAAATGGGATTCTGAATGTTTCACATATTTGCTGCCTAGATTTAAGTTGGAGCTATGCCGCTTGATGAAAGAAAGGGACTGTCAACTATGTATGTAGTTCTTTGCATAGGGAAACATTTCCTCAGGTATTGGTATTCTTTACATATTAGGTAGCACATTTGAGATATCTTAGGAAAAGATGCTGTAGTACAAAACAACACATTACTTCCAGTGCCAATGGAGATATTCTTCTATTATCTTTCCACCAAATGAACAGACCACAACATAATTTTGTGCCTTTTAACACTGTTTACACAACCTTGACCAAATGCTCGCTTTAAACCTCAAGTGAAAATCAACCAATGTTACAAAGATTTAGCTGCATGTAGAGGTTGTTTTTGATCAAGGACAGAGAGGATAGAGGAAGGGAAAATGCCTTTTTCAGTCCTAACCTGAGACAGCAATAAGTCATTCCCATGCTTTTTGACTGTTTTGTATGAATATAGTTACGTCATTGATTACTTATTGTTCATTTAATGCATTTTTACACAGTCTGTTTTCAAATATACTATATACAATCAGAGTAGATGGAAAATTGTCTAAACATGAAAACTATGATATAGTATTTAATAATAACCATTTTAACAAGTTTTTGTTCATAAAAATCCTGCACAATTTCTCATGATGTATTCTGTTAAAAAAAATAGTAAACAATATAATTATTCAAACACTAGTTTTTTTTCCACTATGTTTGCATCAATGTTTATGTTCAAACACCTTCAGCTGCTTCTTTTGATGCGCAATGTACTGTATGTACCCAAGATGAACAGCAGGTGCCAGCATAAACTAAGATTACACTATATGTGTATATTGTGCTATGGTACGACTCAAATTCCTTTCACACTATGCAGTGAGGCAGAACAGTGAACTCAGTGTGGCTACAGCTGAGTTGAACAATGTGAATCCGATGCATGTCTACCAAAAGGAGAAAATTTGTTTTGTTTCTGGTGCGAAAGAAAACGTCCAATTACAAACTAAAGGACAAAAATTACAGGAGGCTTAAATAATGTAATGAAGGATAAATATGTTTATTTATATATGAGCTGTTTTGTAACCCCTTTATTCCACAGAAACACCTACATAGTGCATCCCAGAGACAAAAGCTCTACCTATTTAAGTGTTCATCTTCATTGACTGACTGGACTAACATGGTTAAGTCATTCAGTGGAAATGAGAGAGACGGAGGGGCAGCAGTCAAATTAGCTGGGGAAGGTTATGTTCATTAGACAGTGTTATGATAATCTAATGATAGACTTAAAGGAGTTATCTCAAGAGAGCTACATAGTGCACATTTGTGCAAGAAAGAGAACCACACACACACATACACAATGCTGTAATCCAGCTTAGGTATCTCAGGGGAGTCACTTGGTAAGTTAATTTCATGCCCATTGTAGTTTCAGCACTCTCATTATAATTTTTTTTGTCCACACAGCATAGCGTGACCACATAAAACCACGAACACACTGCAGTTGGCTCAGCACATGGACTGAGAAAATACCAAGTGCTATTTCCTCTCAAGCTTTATTGCGTTTCCACTGTGGCGCCTCACCACTTGCCTTCTTTGCCCAACAATTAGCAACCAAATCAAGCCCCTCTATTTCCTATAAAGTATGTCCACCTGTTAATGTATATCATCATCATGGCAATAATTTGATTTTCTAATTTCCTCCTCTATTACTGCTGCTTCTCTTCAAGAAGTGGTAAGGCCAGGTTCCTTTTGTCACAAGGAGATGGCATGGAGAGGCACTTCTGAGAAAGCTCAGCTGTCTGATGTAGTCATTTCTGGAGCTGATGAACAACTCTGTTCCTGCAGCTCATTCATGAATCTAGTGAGGGGGGGCTGAAATTGTGACAGTGGAAAAGTCCCTGTTTGACCCAAAAGCTTTTGGGTTAATAGGGTCATCATCATTGGTGGCAGCTGCACAAATATCCAACTGTCTCTTTGAATGAGGATGTAGATTGACTGGGAGATGGCGTTTATGTGCAAGCGTGTAGGCCAGGGGTCTGCTTCCCCCTCTTCCTCCTCTGAAGGATTCACTAACCATAACAAAGCTTATAAAGATTTACGTATAGTTATACTGCATATACAAAAAATATAGTTTGTTGCATTTAGAAAAAAACTAAATTGCAACAAAGACAGCTGATATTATACTATTTGTATATGTTATAACAAAAGAAAACACCAAACGCTTATCTAGAGGGGAAGAATGTGTAGTGTGCAAGTGTAGACAGAACTATACAGTCCTCCCCAAATTTGTTTACAATTAAAACATAAATGTAACCTGCTTTGATATAATTGAAACATTAAGTTGAAGCCTAAACACTTAGGGGGCAAAAATAAGTATTGGCCAGTTTGTATTTACTGACTACATTTTATTTCAGTGTACTGTCACTCTTTTTTTTTTTTTTTTTTTTTCTCTCTTCAGCCATTTTACAGCAATTAACCGATGAACCTGAACATGAAACCATATCTACGTCAGCTCTGGGTCTAAAATAAATATCCTTTTCCAAAATAATATCTTATTAAATGTCCGTCTTCTCACCTGTTTGATGTGACTTTTGTTTCTGAACATCGTTGCGGCTTTTCTTGGAGACATATACGAGGTTGTCTCACCGGCGGGGGCGGGAACTCAGACCGCCTGCAGGTGAAGGCGCCGGTCAAATACGTAGAAATGACGCATATATTAAGTGACAAAATGTAAAAACTTTTTTTTTTTTTTTTTTTTTGGTACAATTTCAAGCATCGCCTTGAACTCCAAGATGACCGTGCAACAAACTTAATAAGCACAACCAAAATCTAATTTACCGTTGTTTATCTCCGTGTGTGTGTGTGTGTGTGTGTGTGTGTGTGTTTTTTTTTGTTTTTTGTTTTTTTTTTGAAGACAGAGCCGCGAGTTGTCGACTTCTGTGTGGGCTTTTGTCATTTTACTGTGAATGTCTGTGTGTGGAGGAGCGACTCTGTTAGTTGGAATCTGTGAGTTTGGAGAAGTCTGAGAGTGGTATTTGATGGCCAGCTGGATAAGTGTGCATTTGTGAGTGTGTGCCCATGAATTTGAACGTGTGTGTGTGTGTGTGTGTGTGTGTGTGTACACACACACTCTTTCTGTGTGCATGCTGGCAGAAGTGTCAGGCCAAAGCAGGTCAGGCTGGGTGAGGAGCCACAAACATTACACAGATACACATGGTAGCCTTACAGTTACACAGACCTTGTCAATGTCCATTTTCCATGGCTTGCTTCACGTCATTTCCTTATTTATATTTGAATATATTGTTTATATCCTACTTGAAAACTTGTGAAAATAAGAGCATGTATAAATATAATAGCATTTTTTGAAATGTAGATAACATATGGAACATATAACTAAAGCTCAGTTCATAGTTGCCAGACTATGAGAAAATTACTATTGTAGATTTCAATAAGATTACGTTGTCAGAATTTGTTGTTATTGCAGTTACGTCTCTAACCAGAGGGGCAAACTAGGACTACAGGTTAATCCTACATACATTTTATAACATTTAAACATGAGGAATCTGGTGCTTGCATAAAAAAAAAAAAAAATAATAATTTATAAAAAAAAAAAAAAAAGTCATAAACCAGTGCTTCTTGGGCTTCAGTAATGCAGAGTTCCTCGGGGATCAATCTCAGGACCTTTACTTTTTCTGAATTATTCAAATTATTTTGAATATTTGTGAGGTTTGTCTCTAGGCTGTGGTTCTGGCTTTTTATAAGTGAGTTCAAATTGTATTTGACATAAATAAAACACAGTCAAGAAATACTGAAATTAATACATGGCTCTGAAAAACAAACTTTTGAATCTGTTTTATTCACGTCACATTTTTAATCTTGATCAAATCAGACTGCATCCGGGCAGCATGGCGGCATAGTGGTTAGCGCTGTCGCCCCACCGTCCAAAGAAATGCATGTATAGGTTAACTGGCGACGTTAAATTGACCGAGGTGTGAATGTGAGCGTGAGTGATTGTTTGTCTCTGTTTGTCCTTGTGTGTTGGCCCTATGATGGACTGGCGACCTGTCCAGGGTGTACCCCGCCCCTTGCCCGATGTTAGGTGGGATTGGCTCCAGCAGCCCTGCAACCCGGATCCGGATAAAGCGGATGAAAATGAGTGAGTGAGATCCACAATCAGAGTCACTCCTTAACTCATTCAAAATGCATGGTTCAAAAATGTCCACTATGCTTCTTTGTATTAGCTACCCCTAGCTAACCGTAACCCTAACCCCATACGTTGCTGTTACCATAATCTTTGAAGGCAAGGGCCTATTTCTATTTATAGCAAATTTCCCACACTTCAGTAGGGACTGGGGCTTGTATCTCACACAAACACACACACAAAGAAAATCTTGGTGCTACCAACACCTGCTAAGCCCCTCATAGTCTCCTGCTAACCTTTCTCTCAACTCTGTAATTAACAGACTTGCCTTTTGTAATAAAGGTTTACAGTAAATCCATAATTTGCCATTAGAAACATAATTACCATGCAGTAAGGTCAGTCCCAATGCTCCACCTGTCCCTGTCGTGTATTACATTTTTTGTTGCTTTATTTTGAGTGTCCTATGGGATGAAAACCTTTTATTCTTATTCCTCCTATTCCTACAATGAGATAAATAAAATGGGAGGAAAAGGTGTTTTATATACTGACTAAGGTTCCTTTGCAGCACATCCCAGGATTATGCTGATGCTGCTGCTACCAGGTAGCCTGATTGGAAGGGAGTTGTTTGAGAAAAGCAGAGATAGGGGCTCAGGTGTAAACTAATCTGCTCTAACCTTGCACTAATTAGGATCAAGGCTAGCAGCCACTTTCTCACGGTTATTGATCACCGGCCCTGCCTCTCCCAGAGAAGTATTTGACTCCTACGAGAACAGCAGCACAGGACACGCATAATGGGAAGCTCTCCCCTCCCTGCTCAATCTTGTTTGTGTCTCTGAAATTCAATGTCCAGTTTCTATTCAACATCAGGCCTTCCCAATTTTGTTGTCTCATCAGTTAGGGTTTGAATCAGCCTGCTCTGATTTTTTCCCCCTTTTTTCTTGGATCAGTACTCTTTAACTGATCTCATCTTACCAACTCAATATTCATTGTCTAGTGTGTCTGTTGAACAGCATTGCGGGCATTTCCGTCTGCCTCTACCTCTCACTATCACTGTCTCTCTTAATCACTTTGCTTCAACTTAAAATTGGTATTGCTATGAAATACACTGTGTCCAAAGGACTAGCATTTCTGTGTAGTCACCAACTCTAACCCTTAGTCCTCAGAGGCAACATTTTAGAATTGTTTATCTGTAATAAAATTTTTAATGAAACTATTACATTAAATTGTTGCGGACAAACAACCCCATCTTGGTACTTAAATAATATTTGTGAATTACACTTAAGTGTATTTAATCGAACATTGCTAATCTCCCAAACTCATTAAAGGGTAAATTTTGCAGATTGATCCAACAATGTGAGAGAATAATTCAAGCCAAACACATAAAATGAGTAATTTTGACATAGTTTCAGTGCCTCTTCTGAATGCTTGGGGTCAGCATAATGAATAACACAAACCTCACAAATGAAGAATGGTTGACGCGATGGCAGAAAACTGCCTATTTAAACGGACATGAAGAAATAATAGAATTCAAGTTTAGTTTCTGGACATATTGTGGATATAAGTCTAACATCCACTTTCATTTTGTTCAGTTTTGTCTCCACCAGCTACAAAGACAGACCTTCAAACCTTTAACCACTAAATTATCCACTATGTTCAGCATCTAGCTGCTATCGTAGTCTGTTTCATGTTACAAGAGAGGCAGGTAGCTCCCAGTGGGTCTGAGCTTTTTCACTGACAACAGTTGCCTACCAAACAAGTTGTGCAGAATAACAAAGTAATGATGTAGATTGTTGCTGAGCCGGGGAGAAATGTGATAACTTTGTGAACCTTACACAGTCACTTGAGTTGTTATAAATGTAAACAGAACTTGATTAGCTCAAGAGATATTCTAGCTTCACATAGCTCTTGGTATTGTTTACATTGCTCTTATCATGCTGTTCAAATCTGGGAGTACGGCAACATAACGATAAAGTTAGGAGCACAGACATGATTTAAACTGACCTGCAAGTTAGTTATTAGGAGGAAAAAGAAAAGGTGAACTGTAATTGTAATGTGTTAACAGATTTTTCCGTTCATCATTGCCATCAATCTGGTTTCATGTCCAAATGCAACTGGCGTTCCTTGTTACTTCTATTTGTAAGTTTTGTATTGCTACAACATTAGCATTGGCAATAGCAGCTGCTTACTTACCAGGGTTGGCAAGATGAGCATCAGCTGCTTTTGCAAAACAAGTAATTATAATACATTTGTAAACTTTATATGGTAATACACGGCCAGCTGGTTAGCAAAGAGAGAAATAGAAGCCTTTAGACCACTGGAAGCCAACACTTTGTGTGTAAAGGGGTTAGCAGCTCGACTGAATTTGCAGTGTGAAAGATAACCATGGCTATGTAGCTAGAGCAAAAACATATAAATAACACCTTTTAAACATTACTACCATGTTCAACAATGTAAACTTAAAGAACAAAATGTCATTTTTGATTAAATATTGTAATACATTTCTGTTCCTCATAGCAAATAGTAGTAATCATCGTAGATCTGTTTAAGTGCCAAGGTAAGTGTAATCACTGCAGTGTATTACATTATGACATCTGTAAGTGAACAGGAAGTTTCTTTTTGGAGAGCTCTCCCTCCTTGCTTGTCTCATTTCAACCTTGTGTGCTGCACAGTGAACACTTCAAGCACTCACATTCAGTGGGAGCACGTGATACTTCGGAAGGCAGCCATTGTGGGAGGGGACACGGCACATGTACTGGATGAAAACACACACACACGCGCGCATTAACACAGACAGGCACACGGATGCACACTCACACACTGGCTCTCCCAGATTACTTGAACTATCAGAAGCTTTAAGAGGATTTCACTATGGGAGGGTGCTACACTCGAATCTCATGCACCTGATGTCTATTGATCCATCCTAAGCTTGCAAACAAAAACAGATGCGAAACAAGCACAGTTGTAAATTTTTGTCATTAGAAACAAGCCTGTGACCTCGCTGTCTTCATCTTTCAGTGTTTGAGCCAGTCGGATGTCCTTCTCTGCAGAAATCTGCTCCCTTGGATTTGGGGCGAGAGCACGGCACTTAAAAATAGCATAGCACCGATCTGTGACAACAGTGAGTTGTTGGACAGAAAGCATCCACTTGGTAATCCTCACCTGTCACTTTATTTACACAATCCCCTTTGCATCATAGGATACAATTGCAATAAATGTGCCCATAACTGTATCGTCTGGCTCCTGAGCTTATTAGCAATGCTGATGTGAGTGGAAGGTTAGGAGGCTGGTGTTGGAATGGAGCAAATGCTGATAATGTAGGTTGATAAGCCAAAGGATGCAATCAGCAAGCTGTGATGTGAGAAAACAGGATAATGTCATGTGTACTGTTCAGGGAACAGAAGAAGATACTGATGAGATTTTCATTTGAAGATAACACATGATGTGTTAATTTTACCAGTTCTTCCTTAAATATGAAAATTTGATTTACCTTTCCCTTACTGCAAAGTTTAATCGGTCATTGGCCACTTTGCTGTTAGTATCTCTTAGAATACTTTACTAAGGAAATGTCACCAACAGTAAGAAAGGAAGTCCGAAAATTGATTTGCCAACTTAATTTTTTTTTCTCTACCCCCAAAATTTCCCAAAGTTTTATCTATTAGTTTTTATAAATATCTGTGATTCTTAAACCATAGTTAACAAATTAGAAAACACATATGACGTACAATACAATATTGATTGTATGTTATTATAGACTCTTTTGTTATAAACAACAATATCAAAAAGTAGCAATAGCTGCCTGGCAACATTATGTGGCATCGACTCTGTACATCTGACAAATAATCTCTGTATCTCAAGAAACAGGCATTTGAACAATATTTACCTGGCAAACAGCTAAGCTGCGTTGTACCTTGATATTTATGGGCAGAGATACTAAAAAATCCAGTCAAAGTCGTTTCAATTATCTTGCTGTCATTGAAGTGTCAAGTGCATCAACAGATTAGTTACATTTGTATCATGGATTCATAGTTGCCACGTCTGTTATGGCTGTACACTAAATGTGTTTTCCAGAGGAGGCAGTTGTTTTCTGTGCTCAGTGACCTCCCCCCTCTCCTGTTTTGCCCTGACAAATGGAGTTTGCTTAAGGCTGGACTTTGACTCATTTCTTTTAAGTTTATATGAGAAATAGCTGACTTGAGGGTACTATTTGATTTACGCTTTGTATTTTACTTCATAAATAAAGGGGGGGAAATCGATTTATCGTGTTTTTATAGGTAAAAAAAAAAAAAAAACAACAACAAAATATTATACATATCAAGCTTATATTCTCAAAGGGTTGTCTTTTGTAGCTGGAATATTTTTAATATCCTTCCAAGATATAAAATTCCCTGAGGGAACCAGGATCGGCATGTCTGACTGAAAACACGAAAAAAGGTGTGTTTATTTTTTTCTTAGCACATTTTAATTAAGGCTGACATTAGTTAATTCACAACATGCGTTGTCTGTCTCTTTTGGGTTTCTCTTGGCTGTTTTATTTGCTGGTGTTGAGCCAATGTGTCTGTTAAAGTCAGGTCAGCCATGCTTTAAACCACATCTGGGCACTAGTGGGACTTCTCAGGTTTCTGGGCTATCATTGCAGATGATCACTTGATGACAGCTAATGTGAAGCTCGACTTAGTTAGAGGCAGCAGCTCTGAACATATTTATTTTTTTATTTGCGCTGCTTTTTTTCCATTCATCTGCTTTTTATCCTTTTGTCCCATTTTCTGAACCAAACCAATGGTGTGTGATCCATCTGTTTCTAGATTCAGAAATATCCTGCTGATTTAAATTGCAGAATTAAAGTCTGTGGAAATCTTTTTGAAGCGTTACTTGAGAGGGAAGTGGAGTGCCATTTCTCATTGCTCCGAGAAGGCAAATGCGAGAAGTGGACGAAAGGTTCTCTATTAAACAAATTTGTTCTCTGAGACCCTCAACATGCTATATGATAGATGATCTTTTGGGAAGATGCTATACAACTGACATGTGGTGGAGAGGATTTTAATTGCTTAGGCTTTTTAGTCATCAAGCAGCTATTCAAAATTTGGTTTTGCAATGTAAATATATCAGGAACATAATCAGCTGTTTTATATCATTTCAGATGCTCAGCTGTTTCATGTCCTTCCATCTAAGAGGGTTTTTTCACATGATGAAAGATCAAGAGACAGAAATAGAAAGACAGACAGGGAGGAAGTGAAGATGATTTTTTAGTGGAGAGGCACGCAGTAGGAAGCAGGCTGCTGTCTCCTTGTCAAATGCCCTTGGAGTGCAGCTTTGTGATGTGAACTCCCATAAGACCTCTCTTTGTTCTCGAAAGATGAGGACTGGCAGAGTGTGACCATGCACTTACACCTGAAGACACAAAAGCACAGGGAATAACACTTTCATGCCACACGATGCCTCTCTTATCCCCCAGTGTTCCCCGCCACAAACGGGCCAAGAGGTCTGGACAACTTCACACATGCAAAAAAAAAAACAAAACAAAAAACAATTGTCAGTCAACAGTGGTCAAAAATAAATAAATTAAAAAATACAAATCTGCATGGGCAGATACACAAATGGCAATTTGAATGTCAGATTTTCATCTTGTTTGAATGCATAAGTTGGCATTTGCATCAAAGGAATATGGGATCTCCTACAACTGAGAACAGCACAGTTAATTTTGGAGAACGATCTAGCAGCGTTTGCACAAGGAATATTGAAATATTGATCAAGGCGATGACAGGAAATCAATGCAAGATTAATTACAATCTAGGCAACATGCAACAACTGTTTTGTGTCATTTGCATATCGTGTTTGCGAGAGTCTTGCTGCAGCATCTGGATCACTGAGAGGCAGGCTACAATATGACATCAGATTTGCTTGTCAGCTAATAAAATCCAATAAGAAATATCAAGGTAAAACCTTCTATACAAGACACCATATCAGCCTAAAAGTACCATGCCCTATATCCTGTGTCCCACATTGTCCTCTCAGAGGAGCAGGGGTAGGTAACACAGGAGAGAGACTGGCAGGCAGCTGAGAAGGAAAGGTAAGGGCTACGAATAGACTTACAATAGGACGTACGTCCTGACAAATCATTTGTGACGGCACTTATGCTTTTCATTTGTGCTCAATAATGCTTGTTCAAATTCTAACTTCATCTTGAAGTTCAAGCTTCTCTGTGGAGAATATAAGGTTAATAGTTTACAACTTTTATAGCGTTTTTTTCAAGGATTTTTTTTTTTTTATCTTAAAACAAGTCTGCAATTTGATTTGACTTGATTTTTGTTTGTATAAAATGTCAGAAAACAGTGAAGAACGCCATCCAGCAAGGCACTCTATTTTTAAGAAAATTAAGTAGGGAAACAGCAGACTTTCTTATTAGACAATCTAGAGTATGGTTTTGCTTGACCGTTGACTTAAATGATTAATGGATTGTTGGTTGATTAACCAGTCTGAGATATTTGTCGTCAGAGAAACTCATTATTGCCAGGACTAGGTTTACATGCGGCATTTTCTTTTTCTTTTAAAATTTTTTTGCCACACGACATTTTTATAAATTATTGCCTCTTTTTTTTGTTGTTGTTTTTAGAATTTGGTTGGCTGCCAAAGTCTTTATTTTTCTGTCAGTTTTCCCTCCACCTCATCCTTTTCTGTCTTTTTGTTTACCTGTCACACTGTTGCTGAATTAGATCAGTGAAAGCTAGAATAGTAACATCTGAGAGAGAGCGAGGGGGAAGAGCCGGAGGGGGAGAACAGAAGGCGTGTGACTTGTCCTGGTAGCACGGTGGACTGCTGGACTTTGGCATGGGCTATCCATCTGTCACTTTCTTTCACTCCTCCCTGGTACTGACGGGTCATGGCAATGGCAGCCTGTGACGGATGACTAATCATCCCGTGGTAATGAATGAGACACCACCGCCTGAATGCCAAGAAGGTGCTGATGGTGAGGGTGGTTGACTCCCTGGCAATATAAAAATCATTATGATGAACGGCGTGCACGCTTGTTGGTCCATACCCGTACCTGCCAGCCAAATGGGCTCCAGTAGTTGCCAGCTTAGGAGCATCTGTGGTGAATCATAGTCTGAAAACATTGATATACAGCACATGTATTCATCCTGCCTCCTTCCCTTCCATCCCCTGTGTTTAATGCATGTGTGTGAGTGTGGGTGTCAGGAAAAGGAAGAGAATAAATGAATCACTAAATGCAAAAAATTAGATTGCATAGAGTGTAATGGTGGAAACAGGTCATGTGTAGGTGGGGGGGGGGGGGGGGGGGGGGTTGCAATTATGGATGATGCATGCACTGTCCTGTGACTGCTCTGCAGTCGCACCAGTCCAATCGTCTTGACTGTGTGTTGAGTAGCTGAGACCTGTCTTATCTTCACCTCATAATGCGCAGGCGTGATCCTATCTGAGCCCAGCCAAAAGCTGTTACCATCTGAACTAGGCGTCGTGTGCGCTGCTCTTCATGTGGCGACAAAGCCGATGCTGAATTTTTTGTGGGTTTTTTTTTTTTTTTTTTTTTTTTTTTTTTTTTTTGGGACATTTTTTTTGTCTTACAGATTGGGGTCTAAGAAAAGCCGGGAGATGAATGATTCTTTGGAGGCTGATCTCACCAATCAACACAATCCAACCTGTGGATAGTGAGGAGCGCGTCTGTGGCCACCGGCCAGTCTCCCCTATCTGGGACGCTCTGCTCCCAGCCTGCCGTGCGCGTCTTCTTCTTCTCTTTCTTATTTTTATTTCTTTATTTTTTTATTTCACACCGCTGGCTCCGCTCTGTGTCGGGTCGGTGGGGGAAGATCCGGTGTTCCGTCTGACCTAAGCTGGTGAGCAGGTATTCAGTTTATGAATGGCACTGGCATGGAGGAAATACCGTTTCAGAAAGTCAAAACCAGGCGGAAGAGAAGTCACTGCCCACCGGGTGTCCCTTTGACCACCATCGTGTGCGAGGACGAGTTCGACTGCAAGGAGTTCGAGTCCCTCTTCCAGAACTACAACCTGAAGCTGGAGCAGACGTCCACCCTCAAAGCCCTGGCCGTGCTCATCTTCATGTCCTCGACACTGGCCGTGGTAGAGTTGCTGTCCGGCCCCAGCCTCACCATCTCCAAGGGGTCCCATCCGGTCCACTGTGTCATCTTCGTCTCCCTGTTCATCGTAACTAATGTCAAGTACCTGCAAGTGACTCAGCTCCAACAGATCGTCAACCTGACGCTGCTCTTCGGCTTCACTTTCTCTTTCCTCTGCTGTCCCTTCTCCCTGGGCGCGATGGGGATGGAGCCGCCGACGTCCCCGGAACAAGGCATGTGGCAGCTCATCCTGGTCACCTTCGTCGCCTACGCGCTCCTACCTGTGCGGACGCTCTTGGCTGTTGTGCTTGGAATAATGGTCTCAATTTCGCATTTGATTGTGACCGCCTCGTCAGTCACAGTGAAAACGCAGAAACTGTGGAGATCGGTATGTATGTGCTGCACACGGATCACGGTGCCTTTAGTGCATTTATCGTTTTTCCCCACTACAAGGCCTATAGTTAATCACCGTAATTCAACATCATCTACATACACATCCAGCACCATATAATGTATCATGAGGCCATGCAGCACAACACAGGATGTTGACTTCAGCACCAAGGACAGCTCCCTGCGGTTAGACTTGATAGGATTTGCTCAAGCTCGGATCAAATTTGACAAAAGTGTAATTCTGCATCGACCTGTTTTGGTTGCAAAAAATAAATAAATAAAAAAGGCACTTCTAGTCAACTCAGCACTAAAAGAGAATCTCAGATCCTAACTTGTGGTGGACAAACAGAAAGTGAAACTGTGTGAATCTCTGCTCGAATACTTCTTCCTTAGTATGCAGATGGTCCACCTGCAAGAGATTTTGCACTGCTCATTTCGTGAGTTTGGTAATTATTAGTGGACGACTCCTTAGCCTGGAGCTGTGATTATGCGTGCCTCTAATTCCAGAGAAAGATACCCAAGAAAGAGAGGAAAAATTAAAACGCCAAGCTTTCTATGTCCCCATGACTGTTTCCCAGGGGACATGATTCAGCCCTAAAGGAGCAGCCAGGGAATGAAGAACCAGAGTGACATCCTGCTAGCACCAGAAGTAGGGCAAATCTGGGGAACGAACACACACACACGCACACACACACACACACACACACACACATACATGCATACATGCATACACCACTTTCACCACACTATATGCTTCAGTTATGAAAAAGAGGGCAAAGTCATGCATGTCATTTGAGAGCTGAGATGGAAATTGGTACACCTCTCTCTGCACATTCATATCCTTGTACCTTTTTCTGTCACAATGCAACACACACATAACACACACCCATGCACACCACATTTCCGAGTGTCATCAGGTGTGAAGGAAGGAGATATGTCACATCAGTCAAAACCGTCCAGGAGAAATAGAACCTTTTTGCCTCTGTGTGACATAGGACGTTTCTTGGAAATCAAAATCAAGATTTGATCAGTTTGTCAAGCCTTCAGATGATAACACCATTTGTACAGGAGATTGTTTTCCCTGTACGTAGGCTATGAGATACCTGAGTAGCTATGTGAAGGACAGTGTTAGCTGTACTAACAGAGATAGCTAATCCATTAAGCTTCGAGATGAGCTGTGTGGGATGACCCTGCACAACCCAGGTTCGCACCAACAAGCCACATAGGTCCCAGGCACTCAGCCTACAGTGCTGTCTGCTTTCATTGCTCACTCTATCTGAAATATCTTATTACTAAATTGAGCAAGAAATATAACTAAATAAAAAAAAAAAGATTCTTACTAGTGAGTCATGATGTGACGCTGAACATGTTTTAAATGATATAGACTATTCTTTTATTTGTCACAGTGGAATGTTTTATGGCAATAGTTTACAACCTTGCATGACAACATAAAGCTCAAACACATTTTGCACCACAGGCAAATATATAGTATATCACAGAAATCAAATAACTGTAATACAAAATAACATAGAACTTCTCAATGTCTTTGCCGCTTAACATCGAATGCAGCAGTTATGAGATGCATAATAAATGAGAGCATTTGTCTCTTTTCAAGTGCATCGGGTATACACTTGAAAACAGACATTGAGGCTCTAATTTTTATTATTGCTCTAACCCATGGTTGAACTAGCTACTAAACGGGGGTGCATTGCAATAAGATCAATAAACTGCCATTTAGATGCGAATTGGAGTTATTGCCTCTGATAAGCAGAGGAATGAGTATTGTACACTGCTTAAATCAGGTGTCTGCATTTACTCACTGAAGACTACAAAGTAACTTGAACGTAAGTCGAACATGTTGATGCTTGCCAGCACTTGTGCCAAGCACAAAGACTGACTGCTGCTGCCAAAAACTGTCTTTTCAAAGCAATCTATTATTCATTGGACCAGAAAACATGCCTGTCGGTGGTGTTAGATGTAAATTACATTTAAGAAATAATGTGTGTATCTTATGACATTTATGATGCTCGCTGATGCATTTATACCCTAGAATGACACAATGACCCTGATCATTGTAAGGATAGGATAATATAATTTGTTAGGGCTTTTCTTGAGGTCAAATATACTGTGGAAAACACCAATGATGGATGACCTAAGCTATGAAGGGAATGAATTCCTTTATTTTTTTGAATAATCTAATCTATCTAATAACGGCCCGGGGTGACAGCTTGCTTGTGTGCATGCTAGAGGGCAATATAGGACCTTGTCGAATTTGTGTACAAAGTCACAGTCTACCAACCTCAGTTATGCAGGGAAAAAAAAAGCCCTCTTTCCTTTGTGTCCTGCAAAAGGTTTAAGCAGTCATGCAGCTTCTGCATCTGATTTGACAGATAAACCAAAGCTCAAATTCTTCAAAGTTTTAATGTCACAGATGCCCAAAATAGAGAAATATTGTGCCCAGCCACTGTCTCCGACACTTCTCGTATGTGAGGACATTTGTTGAACTTCATTTAGTTTTGGAGCATGTTGCATCATGCAGGTGGGAATCCAAACGGCGAAAGTAAAGTTTCTGATTAGAATAGTTATAGATAACCACTCAAAAAGTAATATTTATAATGGGATAGTTTATGGAGAATGCATTAATGTCAGTTGATTACAACTTCATTTATCTCTTTCAAGCTGGTTTCAAGGAAATACAAACACAATATATAGCACGCGAAAGACTAAAACACACAATTACAGAACTAAGACGGACTTCAAATAAACATATCTGGAATGAATACTAAATATACACAGAAAAAAGACAAACAGATAAATCTATAAGTATGGAATAATGACCAAATGACATGATCATGATTTAATTATTTAAAAAATCTGGAAATACTAATTCTTTTTTCACTCAAAATTTTTAAGCACATCTAATTAAAGTGACGCAAAACTATATGATAGTTTGCAGTTTAAATTAAACCTAAACTGTCTCACAGTCGATTCATTTGTAGAAACTGGTAATTATTTCTTTTCAGGCAAATGGATATGCTTTTAATAGCAGTACTGAAGAAATTAAACAATGTATTGTGGGTATTTTTTTTTCCCTGTTTGCAGTTGGTTGCCAACACAGTGCTGTTCACCAGTGTCAACCTGTCAGGGCTGTTTGTGCGCATCCTGACAGAACGAGCCCAGAGGAAGGCCTTCCTGCAGGCTCGCAACTGCATTGAAGAGAGACTCCGCATGGAGGATGAGAATGAGAAGCAGGTACATGCATCTGTATACAGCTGCAACTACGGGTAAAATTAGAAATAGATGTATGTCTATGCCCCCCCTCCACACACACACACACACACACAGAAACACATTTCTTTATATCTGCTCCAAGTCATTTTGACACATTATTCGTTTCTGTTATTTTTCATACCTTTTTGTCTCACACATTTCTTATCGCTACTAACATTTTGTCCTATGATAACTTTGCTGCATCTGGTTGTATAAATGTATGTTTAGTCTTATTTTATCTTTCCTTTCTTTCCCCATTTCTCTTTACCAAACACCTATGTGCACGCACACACACACACACTCACACTCAGGAGCGCCTGCTAATGAGTCTGTTGCCCAGGAACGTAGCTATGGAGATGAAAGAGGATTTCCTGAAGCCCCCAGAAAGGATCTTTCACAAAATCTACATACAGCGCCATGACAATGTCAGGTAGGATCCTCACATCAACCCAACACAACCATGGATGAGTCACAGTGGTATTTAAACTCCTCTTAGCTGTAAATTGAATTAACTAATTCAACTTTTAACAGTAGCATTTGCAGACACTCCATTCTCCTTGCGGGATAATTTCCATTTGAAATAGTGGAATAAATGCTGTCTCAGTGCATCACAGTGTGTGCTAAAAAGGAGGTGAATAACTTGACCAAACATGTCCTTTGGAAAGAACACTGAAGGCTACACAATATAATGTGATCTGACCCAACGGCATCTTGAAACATTAACACAGCCCCAGGCTGCCAAAACTGAAATATTTAATGCTTCACACTGAATATGAAGGGTCGCACCCCAACTCACTTGCTTATTATCAGTCCAGATAACAATGAAATCATGGCAAAAATTCTTGTTTACTAATAATAGGGAAATTTGGGCGCAGTGATTGTGTAATGCTACATTGGTCACAAGGAATTGATTCAACGTCTACTAATGTCAAGGTCATGGCCTGATCATATTTTGCTGGGCAATGGCTAATTTTGGCAGAGGTGTACTGTACGTGCCAGCTCCTGGCCTGTCATTCACAGCAGGCCACCCAGGGGCAACAAGATTTCTGGAGTTTCCGTTGGGGAAAAGAAAAAGACAGATCAATGCTAAGTGAGGACATTTTCCCTGGAACTTATTCTGTATCCTGCATGGCTGTCAAGATTGAATCCCAGGTTACCTGAAATGTGTGATGAAGAGGTAAATTAGTGTGTGACCCATCTCATTGTGAGTGTTGTATTGCTTCAAGCTGTATGTCAAATCTAGACATTAGCTACATAATAATAATTTGCTAAAAATACTTAAATGTAAAAATTATACAAGTTAAAACTAAATAACCACTGAAAGTGGAAAGTCCAGCATCCAAAATATTATAAAATATCATATTATCAGCTAAATATATCAGCAGGTAGGGTGAGAGTAGTCATTATGTAGAAGAATGACATCTGTCATTTGTTATATTATTTTATAGTACAGTATAGTTATTATGAACGATGCATTTACATATAAGCAACATTTTATATACAAAGACAGTCAAAAGGAGGCAATTCAACGTAATGGGGGAAAAAAAAGTGTAGTATATGAAGTTGCATCAAACTGAAATAAAAAAAAAAAAAAACACTTATATTTGTTATGTACTGTGTACTCCAAGCACAAATACTTTCCATTTCCATTTCCATTTGCTGTGCCTCAGCCCTTTATTTCCTCTTGACTCTTTCAGATCTGGTTAGCTTAGTCACTTAACCCTTTTTCAGTAAAACTTGAACAGTTGGTCTGAAAACATGACATTAATTGCTCCGCTCTGCAGTTCCTGAATTAGGTTTCTCTAGTTCCTTTTTGCATCAGTCCTTATTGGTCTGTGTCTCTTGCTTCATTGTTAAATCCTCGTCATAATGCTCCATTTTCCTTGTTTCCCTTTTCTTATCTTCTCCTCTTCGTCATTCCCTCTGTGTTCTCAGAGCAGCAGGGAGGCTTGAGCAGGAGAGTTTGCTTAGCCCCAGGATTAAGTTGCTACAGGGGATTAAATGCAATGGAGACTAAATTCTGGTTGCATAACTGTGCGTGTGTGTGTGTGTGTGTGTGTGTGTGTGTGTGTGTGTGTGTGTGTGTGTGTGTCTGTCTGTCTGTCTGTGTGTATTTGTGAGTGTGCAGTGGTCAAATATCTTGGTGCTCTACTGATTGCTTTTGTGCCTTGAACTCCTTCAGATAGCACCACCCTTTGAGCGTGATCAGGACTGGATGCAGACCTGATTTATGTGATTTGGGTGGACTGTAATTACAAAGCAAACAGCGTGCAGCACAATTTACTCAGAGTTTTCTCCATGATGTTCTGAGACTGTGGGCAGTGTTTGATCTGATTAAAATCCTGCCTGCAGGGATATTATAGTAATCATTCACTAAAAAAAGAAATGTGACTACAGAAGTAACAAATACAACATTTTTTCAATAGGTATGTGCAATATTCAAACCACATACTGACACAAATTCCTCCATTTGATATGATAATGAGGTGATTTTTGTGAGGGATGGACATTTTTAAACAACCAGTAAATAAACGATTTCTTCATATATCATGTCACCTATGATGGATTACAATTTTATTATGTAAATGATTAATAATAGGAAAACAGAGCAATGAATTATGAGTAAACACTTTAATATCACATTGCTCTTTTAATTAAATAGCTTTCAGATTTATCATCATTTATAGTCTTGCACTCTCTTTGATTCAGCATGTATTATTACTGTTTGCTTTTTACATTGTGATCAACCCATTTAGCCCCCCTCCCATGGATAATAAATGCGAAAGACAAATTTCCGCCAGTGAATCCACTTTACTGAGTAGATGTCTGTTGCTCAGTTAGCAGTGCAGAAAGTTGTATTAAAGAGTTGATGAAAAATGGTTTCCTGCAGTGAATTAGTTCACTGTAAGAAATCTAGATTTCAAAGATGACCGACTTCAGTGACTTTTTAACGTTTGTAGAAGCTCATTCCCGTTTGTAGAAGCTCATTCCCACTAAAGAAATTACATTTTATCGTTGAAAAATATGCAGTTAAAATATGTTCTCCTGTTATCATCTTTTTTTTTTGGTAGGGGGATTGAATCAGGCCTTTCTGTGCAGAGTTTGCATGTTCTGCCCGTGCCTGTGTGGGTCTCCTCCGGGTACTCCGGTTTCCTCCCACCGTCCAAAGACACCATGTTTGGGTTAATTGCTGACTCTAAATTGTTTGTAGGTCTGAGTGTGAGTGTGAGTGGGTGTTGGTCTCTGTCTGTCTCTGTGATGGCCTGGAGACCTGTCCAAGGTGACCCCGCCCTCACCCAGAGTGAGCTGGGATTGGCTCCAGCACCCCTGTGAACAGAAAAGCTGTAGAAGATGGATGGATGGGTTGAATCAGATGATTAGACATTAGATATTAGCCAGGTTACCGCAGGTTACAGTAATCATGTTTGTATTATGTGGCTTGTTCATGTGAACTGCTGGACCTTTGTTTGCTGTAGTTGATGAATTTAGTGAGTCAGAGGCTGTAGTTGGGTATCAGGTTTTCACCTCATCGACTATAGTAAAGTAGGTTTGGTTGAGGAAAATGCTGAGTGAAGAGTAACTTAGAGCTCCTGCCAAGACTCCTGCATTGCTTTGTTTTGAAGATTTTGCTGGAGGACATTTGAAATCAGTTGCATAAGTTCCCAGATGAAGTCCACAGTCTGCAACTTCTGCTTCTGTTGTTCAGCTCATAAATAATGTGAGTCGCTCGGAGGTTTGAATTTACTCAATGAAAAGTATTTTTAACACAACTGCCAATTCTGTGTGAAAATCTCCCAACAAAAACAGAGGCAGAAGGCTACCTACACAAAGTATAGCTACGGCTCTGTGTATAGCTGTTGTACCCGTTGCCCATACAACGCCTGTGAGCCAATCAGATCGCAGCATTTCAGCTGCCGTTTTAGAAATAAACTTTAAACATGTTGTGCAGAGATATATTAAAAGTAATGCTGTGCAGGTGAAAGTAAGACCCAGATTTTAGTGATATGAACTGCACCGTTCAGCACACACCTGACACCAGCATTTATATTTGTCTTTATGATTTAGTTTGGCTGTCCCGGCGCACGTAGATACAGTTACTAATTACCGAATAAGCTCATATATTCTCTTTTTGAATGCACATTCCTGAATTTATGCACCTCTGTGATATGCTGAGTGGAACAAGTATCTCATGTTGGTAAGGTATTTCATCATACAAGAGAAATATGCAGTTACTAACACAAATCTGTGGCTCATTTTGAACCCACAAACGTCTTTAGACTCCTTTTGATGTCCTAAACTTCTCTGTGCAGTCTTTACAGAGTATGCCACCATAATGACAGTAGATCTTTGCAAAGAGTCTTCAATTGTCTGTTAAAGCACGTTGCATCTTCAGTGGTGCATTAAAGAGAACACACAGCGATGTGATGTGTTTGTGGTTGAAATGAGGTAAACAAAGCCAATAATAACTGATTTTCAGTGAAGTTCACAGGAGGTCATGAGACGTTGGCGCCATGCACTCAATGAGATTCTGTCTGCGGCATAAACATGGCAGGTTAGCGCTTCATGCATAGCCACATGTAGAGTTGGAGCCTCGGTCATATTATATTATTAAAGACATTTGTGCAAAACTAAAAGTAGTAGAGATTCAAATCAGCAAGATAGGACAGCGAACTGACAGTTAATTTTATGAGCAGCTTGTTTGAGTTTGTATTTCAGTCCAATTGTCTTTGATGGTTAAATGATGAAAAGGCAGTTTTTATTCAAAACAATTTAAAGGGAAAAAAATTAATTAAAAACAAGGCCAGAGAAAGTCATAAGACAAAAATTGTGGTGTTGAGATAAATAACTTCCATGTGTTGTGTGGGCTGATCAGTCAAAATCAATTTGTTATTTATCCAGCTATTTGGTCTTTTGTTGGGTAATTTATTGCACAAATGAAAAGATGCTTCAAACGTATCCATAGTGTCATTACGTGTCTTATTTTGCCCACAGTTCTGGAATACATCACAGCATCAAATTCAGCCTTTTTAAGCAAATTCAACTTTAAGTGTTTACTCTAACGCGATATTTAATGTTCCAAATATTTGTCACTCGCAGATGGTTTACCAATTAAAACATTCACACAAATGGAATCCATTGCTGCTCATTATGGTGACATCTGTGAGACAACAAAATGACATTTAGCAGCTCTCCCTTAGAGATCCAGCACTCTGTCACAATGTGAAAACTCCAGCCCACATGAAGACGCCGGTCTGCCGTCAGTAGGAAAGGTGCAGACATGCAAGTTGTTCAGGACAGTCAGAGTTTGATGATGAATCCAGTTCACACCCTCTGCAAGCACTCAGGGCAAATCCTTCACTGGAAAAGCTCCTTCCCTGGTCTGATAATGAGTCGGATTCTCAGGGGCACAATAGTAACGGACCATATTAGGAGTTTTCAACAGTAGTGACCTTTCCTCCCAGGGTTTGTTGTCAAGCTACAGTACAATAGAACATCAGCAATGAAATAAGATAAGCACACTTCACAAAATGCATCAAATATATTAAGAGTGAACGTGAACGGCTATTCTTGTTGAAAATCTGAATTTTTCACATTTTTTGTGTCAAGAAATTTCAAATTCTACACAACAGACATCTACGTGGAAACAGTGTCCAAGATTCAGCCCTCTGGGGTGCTGTTGCAAATTTGGTGCGGCACTAATGATGAACGTGCCATATCCCATTACTCTGCAGTTGTTGACACAAGACAGGCTTTCCACATTTCAGTTTTCTGAGTTAAGACGTCTAATTTTAGCTGTCTCTTTTCCATGGTGCATTTTGTTATCCAGTTGTAGACAATAATCAGACGTTGAGGATGACAGCTATGTCCTTTAACCTCAGATTTCCATGTCACACTGCGCTTAAGTGCCTGCACAGCTGCTCTAACTATTAATATTTATTCTTTCATTTTTTTTGGTGAATCCCTTTATAGATAATGAACCAACGAAACTACTGGTGTGAGGAGGTGGATATTAATGTTGAGGCAGAAATACAAACAAAATTAAAATATCCTCAAATCAAATCAACCTTTATTGTCATCTTAGAAGCAGCTCTTGTGCAACGCAAAATGAGGAAAATGTTTCAAGGGAATATCAGTCCTAAGTCTTAAATATTAATACAAATAAGTAAATCCTTTGCTAATGAACTTTTTGAGTGCAAAGGTTAGAACAAACACCACCAATATTGGTGTTGAGTAGCTTTTAATTTTCATTTAGAAACTGCTTTTTTTTTTTTTTTTTTTTGCACTTTTAGTTACATATATCAGCTTTCTGAAATGAATACAAGCTCACTTGGACATGCTGACAGCAGCCTGATGGTTACATGAAATCCTACAATGGCTCTTCTCTGGGACGTCTCCACCTTTATCCCCGTGAGAAAGCTCTGTGCTTCTATTTTCAGTCGCTCTGCTCAACTGTGCTCCCAGCCAGTTAGAAAAGCAAAGAGGCTCTCAAATTTTTTTTCTTCCCCGCTGCAGGTCATTAATTTGAATGTTTGATTAGTTTGTTGCAAACACATTATCCAAAAAGAAATTGACTTTGGCTTCCTCAAAATCATTTAAAACAAATTCCTGTGAGCTAATCTGATCAGGCACCCAGTAATCTTGTTTGGTTTATACAGTATAACATGCTGCTATAAATAACCTGCAATGACTCAATAGCTTCTTTTCTCTCCCTATTACAGCATCCTGTTTGCAGACATAGTTGGTTTCACCAGCCTGGCCTCCCAGTGTACAGCCCAGGAGCTGGTTAAACTACTAAATGAGCTTTTTGGAAAGTTTGATGAGCTTGCCACGGTAAGTCTGATTCCTGTCTTTGAATAAATGCCCCTCAATTACACTCAGTGTTGGCACAAAAAAGCTGCTCATTTTCTCTGTGTGACCGCAAACTTTGACATGGCGGAACAGCAAGTTTGTGTGTGTCCTGCTTTGGCCACAGGCTGCTGGCACAATCCACTGTTGTACCAGCTTAGCATGATGTCACAGTGAATACTGGAAGCCCATATGATGCTTAATATGATTACCCAGCGCTTCATTTGAGGAAGAGTTGACAGACCTTTTTAATCTAAGCCAGATTTACCCAGGGCTAAATCTCGCCACTACTCCGGTTGTGTGAATGAACTGTATGAAGCGACCACTCGTCCCAATCACACTTGGTTAGCATATGTGGAAGATTTTCAGCTCCCCCCATCTGTCAATATTTCACTCTTTCTTGATTTCAGTGCAGGACATTTGGACAACTTTTGCTGTTATTGCAACTCTGCAGTTTAAAATGTATTAAAATAAACATTGTTGTGTTAAGACTAGTGTTCCAAAATCATAGTTTTAGTTCACATCATATCGATCAGAATAAACAAAGCTTTAAAAAAAAAAAAGGGTTTTTATTTCTCTCTGTTCTGTTGCAATGTGAGTTTGGCTGACACATGCAGTATATTTGGTCGGTGAGCCCCTGCAGATCACCCTTCCACAGCCTTATCTACATGTAATCTGGCCTCTATTACTTACACTGGGCACATGCCCTTGTCAAATCCATTAATCCATAGGATTACAACCAACCTTTTTTTTTGCTTTCATGGAAGGTTTTACTTGGCTGTGTTAAGAGGGGCTATTTTTAACTTGCTTGTTTATATGGCACAAAATGAGAACTGCCAAAAAGGGTTAGCCCATTTGAACTATTAATTGTCATTGCCTTACCTGGTTGTTGCTGTTCAGTTTGTCAAACGCAGTATTTATTTTGCATGGGGTTGCACTTTACCCTGAGATGCTGTTAGCCAAAATGATTCCATGCATTACAGTATAGGCATGTGCACTTACGGCTCATTTATAAGTCAAGTCATGGCAGCAAATCAATGAGCTTTGATTCAAGCCTTTTCCTCCATGAATTTCAAAGATGTTACGTTCGTTAGAGTTGTTTGGCCAGAAGAGATGGTGTCTTCAGCTAGATGCCTTGCTGTTGTGATTTGAGCTGTCTCATTCTTTTAGTTACAACTGAATAGATTGGTTTGATCTCTGGTTTGCTGCTGGCTGAGAGCCTCATATTACACCGAAAGGCTGTCCCCAGCCATGAAACTTGTCATCAGATGTTCTAGCCTTGCACTGACCCAAAGCCCCGCTCATTCTGATCCGCTTTGGCAGGAAGTGGCGGTGCCAGTGACTCATAGTTGTGGTCACTGTGGGTATGCAGACTTTTCTCGTTCCATCCGAAGAACAGGCGATACCACATGGCCACTGGTTATCATCTCATAATACCATTCCAGCACCATCCCCACACCACCTGTCCACTCTTTGGACTTGTCAAGCAGCATTGGAAATGGGCCAGGAACACAGTGTTCTTCTAAAAATGCTACTGATGTAGTAGACTAAGTTTCCTCTCCTCTCCTCTCCTCTCCTCTCCTCACAGCAGTTTTTGAATTCCATACATAATCACTTAATTCAAACAAAAGTAATGTGCTGTGCCCGTTCTCCTATCCTGTATGAAAGAGACAGGCTACCACAGATAAGAAATTCCCACTAATGTAAACTATTACAAGTAAACATATCAAACTCTTTGACTCCAAACAAGGGGCTTAAGGTTTGTTTATAATTTCAGTGGGTGTGTGGGGCATATTATAATGCAGGCATGCTCGTAAAGATTTGAGCACAGCTGGGTGCAGTTTGCAGCTGTAGAACTTCTACTTCACTTGGGTACAGTGTCAGATTTTTTTTTTCCAATGACCCCATCAAGCTAAGACAAAAGGTGTGGAAAGTAAAGGAGACCTTGGAGTTTCATTATGGCTATTTGTTTCAGTAACCATGCTGATCATATTATATATATATTTTATATATATTTTGTCTGTTGGGGGTTTTTCTTTTATAAAAACTTTTTTCTGAACTCCTTGGATTTGGCGAAGTTTGCGTGAAACCCACATGAAGACACTGATCAGTATTTACAGTTTATTCCCCATCACAGTGAGGAAATAAATGATGTGTTATTGTAACTCTTCAGCCAGGAATCTGCAGACCACTACTGAGACTGAAGACGAGGGCACAAACATCTCAAGAAAGACCCAAAACCTTCTCACCACCCAAACTGGGTTGTTGCTGAAACAGCAATCATAAAACAGCTGACGCAGAACACAGAGACATTGGTTACTCCTCACAGCTGAAGTGAGCGGCTTTTTGAAAGAAAGCACCAGAGAGGGGTGGTGCATTTTAAAGAGGCTGATAACCAGAATGTAAACTGACACACCAACTGGCCCCCTCACTCTGTAAACACTTCCTCTCCCTGGCTGAGTTTCCAACAGTCTGTCTACAAACTGACACAACAGTTTCTGTTAGGAGAGGGTCGCTGACGGTTGTTGTGATGCTACGTAACATTAATAGCTCTGGACTGGATGTACTTTAGTGTTTTTATGGATGTATGCATGTGTACCTGTGCGTGTGCATGTCATTGCTGTTTCCATGGCACAGATTCACAAGCTTTTCTTTCTTGTCTCTCTCGCAACACCTCCCTGCATCACAGCTTTCAGACTCCTCCGCTCCTTGTCTCTCAGCTTTGTGATTGACATGCAGCAGCCTACTTCCCTCAACTGAGTCTTTTATACCCTATGGTTCTCTGCACTCTCTTGCTTTCTCGTGTTTCCATTTTTAGGATGACTCAATGATGTATCTATCTACTGTCTCTTACTTCCTCGACTAGTCAGAGTTCCCTTTTCATTCACTCGCACGTGAAAGCTTACAAAACGGCCTGCATCGCATGTGCAGCGCTTCAACGTGTGCGGACATTTTGATAATTCATTGCCATATTTTGTCATTTTACTTGTTTTCTATTTCTAAGGGAACATCTAAGTTTATCCAAGGAGTAAATCTGACATTCGGTTGTCCGAACTATTATTCACTACTATCTGCCAATATAAATACTTGGGCACCTTGTTTGGATGATAAAATTACTTTTCAGGCCAACACTAGTTTCATCTCCAAAAATACCAATTACAGTTTGTTCTGCTTGAGAAAGTTAAGTCACTTTTGATTATTTTATTTATTTCTGATTATTTTTTTTTTAAGTGTACTAAGCAAATATAGAAAGAAATAAGGAAATACTGTCAAACTTCGCCAAAATATAGCTGGCACCATCTTCAACAATCCTTGTTATTTATCAAGTCAGACAAACTAAACGGGCAAAGGTCATTTTCACAGATCAGGTAAATATTTCAGATCATTTGTCCCATCAGCTGTTGGAATAGTAATCCAGTTGTAGGTTTAGTTGTCATTGCAATTAAAAAAATGCCAATGGATGAAGTGTTTCACATTTCACTGTGACTTACTACGAAGACATATAGTGTATATCAGATCAGTTTCTAATTGTATTATTCTGTTGTGTTGACCATTCTCGCAAACCAAATTTCCCTTTCGGGACAGTAAATAAGAGATTCGATTTCAATTGGGATGCACATTTGTGAGGAAGCTATAGTTTGTATAAAAAGGCATATTCACAAAAAAGTGTTATTTAAAAAAAAAAAAAAAAAAAAAGAAGAAGTAAACTTTGAAAGCCTGTTCAAGAAGCCTTATAGATCATCTGTACATCTGTGGGTTTGCATAATACAAAACCTTTATGCCAAGAAAAATAGAGCACAAAAGGAGTACCGCTGGTTAAGATCCTTCGAAAAGAAAAAAAAGAAAAACGACAGTATTATTTTTAGACCTAGCAAAAAGCCCGTTTACTTCCCACACTGTGACAGCTGCCTGCCAGAAACTAAAGTCTGGGTGTAAGCACAACTCAAATAACCCTGTTTGGGTTTGTTTCATGAGCAGGTGCAGGGATCACTGTCAAGTCCTTCAGCTTCCCTAAGATGCCTGTGGACTGTAGAAAAGCCCAGAGCAAATACCCCAGCTTAAAAAAAAAAAAATAAAAAAAAATCTAAAATAACAATAATTAAAAAAAATGCAGTGATGATTGCATATTTGTGATGAAAAATAAGTCACAGCATTCTTCCAGTTTGCAGGGACAGTTACATGAATTAACATTTAACATATATAGCCTACTGACTGGATCCTACACTTCCCATAATGCATCTAGGCATCTTACATCCTCTTTTTACATGTAAGAGTACCAAACTTTTAAGCTTTGAATGCATGTGCAAGGCTTATTCTTTAACTTAATTATGTTAAATTGTGATATCTGTGTATCACTATACCAAAGCAAGCCACCCAAGGTCCTTTCAACCATTTTTTTTTTTTTGGGGGGGGGGGCTCTATCATTAAAAGCATTGGTTCCAGTTTGAGCCAATGTTGAGAAAACCAGTGGCATTCACGAAAAAAATAACAAAATAAATAAATAAGTCATGTCTTGCAACACAGAACATTTGTTATGTGTCATATCTGGTAAATATATCTACACTAATAGATTTACTTCACAGATTTCCAACACCCACTTACTCCTACCCACTAGGTTGAGGTGGGTGGAGGAAGTGTTGATATGTTATTCACTTGTTATTGTACATGAATTCAATAAGTGAGCGGTGGACAAAAATGGAAATTCCTCGTCACTGAGGGGTTTTGCTTGCATGCTGGCAGAGACGGAGAAAGCCAGACTTTAATGGTTCGTAAAGATTTTGCCCAACAGAAGCCCGTTGTAATGAATCACTGCCTGGCTATATTGATGAAATGTTGACATGAAATCATTCAACAGAAGGCAGATTGGAAAAAATGTTAGTTTTTGTCTAATATATGTAGTAGCCGGACACAAAAATTATAAATCAGTCTGAGTTATTTTAATTAGAAAAAGGAAAAGTCTTTTTCAGCCGGTTTCTGTTGCCACGAGCTCATTCTGTTTTGTGGCCTTTCAGTTTCCCGTAGTTGTACAAGTGGAGGCCCCAATCTTTATCTCCATCAATAGTGTGCACACAGTGCTGATCTTTGTCTTTGCACCAAAGATTGTGGCTTTCTACCTTGGACACGTTCTGCTCGCACTTTATTTTGATCTCACTGAAAACATTGGAGAAAATAATCCAGAACAATACATTTCCTTTCTGTTAGACTGAAATAGGGCTTGAGCCTTCATTCAAGTCTGTAACAGACAGTGTCCATCTTTCTTCTGCACTCATGACCACCCAGATTCCCCACAATGCTTCAGTCATGTGACAGTGGTAATCCTGCTTGGGCCTGAATCAGCTCCTACGCCCTCACAGTGCAGATTAGCACAGGAAAAGTACAGAGTAGGAGACTCTAAGTACCCAGGTCTTTCCCTTCCTGTTGCTTCAGCCAGAGCCGTGTAGCGCCATCTGCTGCTGCTCCACCTCTACCCCAAAGAGACCCCAGTGAAATAAAAGAAAAAGTTTTACCATCATCAAAAAATTATAGAGGACACCTCTCAACACCGCCATCGCAAAGAATTCCAATATCTGCTGTTGTAACTGTTTTAACTGGACACATTAAGATCCAACTCTGTTGAGACCATGTGTGAGACTTCTTCAGGGTGAACCTCCACATTTCCAGTAATTCAGTGTTCAGTTACAGAAGAAAACAGTTTTGTCACAAATATATGGTATTGTTCATTTTAGCAGAGGGCTCTTTCTGATGACCATGTTGTTTTGAATCTTTTATTTATGAAAAGACTAAATAATGAGTAAGAAAAATAAGGAAAGTGAAGTGAATCTCACAGGAACACAGGCGACGCAAGACAAAAGTGAAGTTTGCTCACATTTCACAGTGAAGACAAAATAAATGTATGCGAGAGATAGACATGTGTTTTATAAATATCAGTATTTTTGCATAAGACATGAGGAACCATGATATTACTAGGTGTATAATTACATGTTATATAGCTCACACATAATGATGGTTAAGACATTATTTGAACAGCTGCTCAGCAGTCTGTACTGTACTTCTCACTGCTTACATAGTGTATGGCGTGCGCCTTCCTTTGCGCATTTGTGCCTAAGAATATATTTCACATGAGAGTAGATGGTTGCCACCAGTTGACCAGCTCCAGCTTTCAGCATTTTTTGAAACTCACATGGCTTGTTTGTTAAAAAATAGAGCATCTGTCTTGTCTTGTGCCCACCGATATGCATAATTATGAGTCTTTTGTGCTCCAGACACGCATGGGCAGCTATCCCATTACCTCCATGGAAACAATAAAGGGTTATGAGAAGGCGTCCACGGTAACCCGGTCTCCCTGGTAAAATGAATGCCTCTTGTTCATGTCCTCTAATAATGGATTAGTAGTCTGTTTGTAAGCCGCCTTTTCATGCCACTGCTTATTGTCTCTTAAAACTAAGAGTGACTAAACTAATTCTCTAAATTGAGATTGATCGGTTGATTGAGTGCTGCATTTTAGGAACCATTTCAGTGTTGGTGTCACTTCGGAATCTCAAGAATTTTCACATGCAATGTAAATATCACGTAATGTGTATTTGCTGGGTGTCTTCTATATTATCCTTCACTGCTGTATGGCTGTCAACCCTCATTGATATGGTTGGGTTCATCCATGTAGCAGCAGATGTTGCCTCCATCTGTAACACATATATTTTTGTTTACTCTTGAAGGTAACTGGATTCACATAAAGCACTACTTTGATCAAGAGCCATACAATAATGAGTATTTGGCCATTTCTTTGCATAATTGTGATGCACTTTCTCTAAGATAAAGAGAGATTTTCTTACCAGTTGTAAGATGATATCACTATGTCAGATATGAGAAACCTACCTCCTGTGCTCCAAAGTAGACACTGACTATCCTGATAGGTGTCCTGTTATCGTCAGTCAAAATGTACATCCTGACTTAAAGCTCTGGTGTCTTGCTTGTCAGCAATCCTTACCAAACATGCAATTAAATGTACAACTCGGTATCTTCCAGTGACACAACTGCAGCGTTGTAATAGCAGTTTCTCTAAATCTCAGCCATTGGCAGTATAATTTATCTAATGTGTTGAAGGATGGCATTTGCTTATACAAAACAAACAAGACAGTGGTAAGAAAGTTCTTTGATCAAGGCCCAACTTTCACCATGAACTCAGCCGACCTTGGTAACTGCAGTGATGCAGCTTGGAGCTAGACTTGCAAATTCTACTGATGGATATGGATCAGTGCAATTGATAGAGTGGCGTTAAATGTGCTGACTCCAGCACCAGTGGTCTTACACTTACCATGATTTTGATTAAAAAAGGAGGAGTGTTACATTTATGTACCCTGCTGTGATGTGGTCAATCATTACTAAGCTTACCATGATGACTTAAGGTTAATCCTTCATGCTTTACTGTGAGAGGGCATAACTACTATAGAATCAGGATGAGTTTAATGAAATCAGGAGGCAGAGATAGATTTTATCACTGACTGGCTTATATTGGCTCATCATTCATGTAGTAAGACATGGAATGGCTTTTCTCTCTCTTCACTCCATCTTTGTGGTTGACAGGAGAACCACTGTCGCAGGATTAAGATCCTGGGGGATTGTTATTACTGTGTGTCTGGACTGACCCAACCCAAGACTGACCACGCCCACTGCTGTGTGGAGATGGGTCTGGACATGATTGACACCATCACGTGAGTAGCCACATTTATTGATGTACTGAAATGTGTGGAATGACTGAAAACAGTTTTGTAGAACGTGCTGCCAAACAGGCACGATATGGGATGGAAAAGACTGTCTTCATTTTATTCAATGCTGAGTCTTTAATCAAGTCCATAATAAGAAATTTCCTTCAGGTCAGGCAAACTGCAGCCTGACTAGCTGTGTGTGCCATGAGTGGATTTGTAATGCTGAACATTTGAGGGAACAGAACTACAGTTGGCTGAGAGGAAACACTTCAATGGATAAAAAGAAGCTATTTTACTGAGCGTGAAAGTGCTTATTTGCTTTGCTTACCCTGCATACTTTGGGATAAAAAAAACAACAACAACAAAAAAAAAAAACTAAGGAAGCGATAGTGAGAGACTGAGCAGAAGAAGATTAAATCAGGTACTTTACCACTTGACTGGAAGCCTGTTAATTATGATTAGACTTTCCTCAACACTGATTTAATAAAAAAGATCAGCCTGGCTTTCTGTTTTGTTCTTCAGTCTATTTTTGATATGTTCGCGTGAAGTAGAGTATTTTTGAACAGTGTGTGTATCTTCTCCACTTGACATTATTCAGAATTTTGAGTTTGTGGTCACCTGTATCAGACCCCGGTCAATACAAAGAGTAAATTAATTGTAAATAGTCCAATGTGGTTTAAAAGTAGTGGTTTTGCTATTTTCTTTACCTTTGATAGGTTGGATTGAAGATATTTTGTGCTTTATTTTAAATATAAATATAGGTGTGGATATAGATATGACGCTACCCCAACATTTTTGTTCTGCCTCTGCAGGTCAGTAGCAGAAGCCACAGAAGTCAACCTAAACATGCGCGTGGGCTTGCATACAGGTCGGGTGCTCTGTGGCGTACTGGGGCTCAGGAAATGGCAATATGATGTTTGGTCCAATGATGTGACCCTGGCCAATGTGATGGAGGCTGGAGGACTACCTGGGTCGGTACTAAACATTGTACATGAACGCAGCTGTCAAGAGCTTTGGACAACAATTTTCTTGGCTCCTTTCTTTTGGAACCAGTAGCTTATTTCTCTATTCCTATTTATGTTTCCACTCTATAATATATATTTTTTAAATCATAATATCTACTAGATTGCACAAAGTAATGACTAGTCTTGCTTGTAAATCAATGGAACAATAAAATATTTAATTATTAAATTATTAAATTATATAATATAGTTTATTGCACTGACCGTGAGACTAGTTGTGTTGCCTTTTCCTGTCTGTGCCACAGGAAAGTCCACATCACAAGATCTACACTGGAGTGCCTAAATGGAGACTATGAGGTGGAGCCTGGAAATGGTCATGAAAGGAACGCCTTCCTCCAAAAACATGAAATTGAAACCTTCTTTATAGTGCCATCTCACCGTCGGAAGGTATCCCATTGTTATTCTGCACCGAGGAACATATATACCAGAGACTGCATGTGAAATAATCAAGAGGACACTTATAGCTCTAAAAGAGATGCATGTTAAGATGAGACTTCCTTAGCTGAACCTTTGAATACCCCAGGCAGGATACTGTACACTTCAGCAGAGCTTCTGCAGGTCGTATGCTAATCCATATTAATGGACCTCTGTAGTAAATTACAGAAGGCTACGTTGACTAACCAGACTCATGTTGACCTGTACCAATACCTACAATAAGAACATCCTTCAAATAGAATACTGTCTAATTATAGCATCCAGCATCATATAATGGAGCCCTCACACATTTGTTGTGGAGCTAATCTTACTTCCGGCTTTGTAATGGATTGGATTGGGCTATAAAGAGAAGAAAAACAAAAGCAGCCTGTGGTTTCTATCGTGTCAAATCTGCACTGTCCAACAAACTTACAGAGAAATGTGGGTGTGTGTGTTTCCATTGCATATACATAAACACGCACATCTCCAACAGATGTGGAACAAGCAGCTGGAGAGGGAATTTCAGTCTTGTCTCTGTATCCATCAGGATTCCTCTCCTCTCCTCTCCTCTCTCTTCTTCTCCTCTCCTCTCCTTCTTCTCCTCTCCTCTCCTCTCCTCTCCGCTCCTCTCCCTTCTTCTCCTCTCCTCTCCTCTCCTCTCCTTTCTTCTCTCCTCTCCTCTCCTCTCCTCTCCTTTCTTCTCTCCTCTCCTCTCCTTTCTCCTCTCCTCTCCTCTCCTTTCGTCTCCTCTCCTCTCCTTTCGTCTCCTCTCCTCTCCTTTCTTCTCCTCTCCTCTCCTCTCCTCTCCTCTCCTCTCCTTTCTTCTCCTCTCCTCTCCTCTCCTCTCCTCTCCTTTCGTCTCCTCTCCTCTCCTTTCTTCTCCTCTCCTCTCCTCTCCTCTCCTCTCCTCTCCTCTCTCTTCTTCTCCTCTCCTCTCCTCTCCTTTCTTCTCTCCTCTCCTCTCCTTTCTCCTCTCCTCTCCTCTCCTTTCGTCTCCTCTCCTCTCCTTTCTTCTCCTCTCCTCTCCTCTCCTCTCCTTTCTCCTCTCCTCTCCTCTCCTTTCTTCTCCTCTCCTGTCCTCTCCCTTCTTCTCCTCTCCTCTCCTCTCCTCTCCTCTCCTCTCTCTTCTTCTCCTCTCCTCTCCTCTCCTCTCCTTTCTTCTCCTCTCCTCTCCTCTCCTCTCTCTTCTTCTCCTCTCCTCTCCTCTCCTTTCGTCTCCTCTCCTCTCCTCTCCTTTCGTCTCCTCTCCTCTCCTCTCCTCTCCCTTCTTCTCCTCTCCTCTCCTCTCCTCTCCTCTCCTTTCTTCTCTTCTCCTCTCCTCTCCTCTCCTCTCCCTTCTTCTCCTCTCCTCTGCTCTCCTCTCCTCTCCTTTCTCCTCTCCTCTCCTCTCCTCTCCTTTCTTCTCTTCTCCTCTCCTCTCCTCTCCTCTCCTTTCTTCTCTTCTCCTCTCCTCTCCTCTCCTCTCCTCTCCTCTCCTCTCCTTTCTTCTCCTCTCCTCTCCTCTCCTCTCTTTTCTTCTCTTCTCTTCTCCTCTCCTCTCCTTTCGTCTCCCTTCCTCTCCTCTCCTCACATCATTATTCCTTGCACTAGGTTTCACATTATGTAAGGTAGAGCTTACACATAGGTTACATATGGTCCTGTAACATATCAGTTGCATGCATTTTTCTTCGGTATGCGGGAGACTGTTGATCCTCTTAATAGAGCTGATGGTTAGACTTCATCAAAGGCAAGGCTCAGAGAGATGTACCCTAACCAAGCTGTGTTGGATAGGCCACTATTTTCCCTGCTATAGCATCTTTAATTACTGCTGCTTAGGAACACAGAAAATACATGTGAACTGAACAAAATACATTTATGTTCCGACAAACAATGTCATGAAAGACAGACAAGAGCAGTAGAACAACAACACCAAAACTAAAAATCACCAAAGAGATCAAGATACTTAATTTTGACCTCTCTCTAACTAAATTCCTTCAAACCTGATGATAATGGTTGCGTGCATGTGTGTGCATGAGAATGACTGCACTTGCATGCTGTCCAATGCCTGTGCATGAGTAATAGACCCTTACATAATATATATTACTGTGTGGGATATCATGACTTAATCCTTGTTCCCATTTCTTATCTGGTGACAGATATTCCCAGGATTGATTCTTTCGGATATAAAGCCCGCCAAAAAGATGAAGTTCAAAACTGTGTGCTACTTACTAGTGCAACTTATGCACTGCAGGAAGATGTTCAAGGCTGAGATTCCCTTCTCCAATGTCATGAACTGCGAGGACGGGGATAAGGTATAAACTCTCAGTGTCTGTATTGACGTTTCTGTGTTTGTTCGTGCTGTGTAGTGACTAAAAGTGTACAGTGTAAATGTCTAGAGTTTCCTTCAATGCAAGCAAAGGCTTGTTTGAATTAGCTGGATTTGCACATGCTCCAAAATGTGGCCTTTAAACCCCATAAAGTCTTTATTGTGTTTTTTCAGATGGACAGTAGCGGTGGAATTTTAATTATATCTGTCACACAACCTTAGATTTGTGACCACAATGCCTTTTTTTTTTTTTATTTAAGACATGAGCTCCACCTCCGCAGAACTTTGTTCCAACCAAGCCAAGAAGCACCCAAGGCAACCAGGGCGCAATCAGTTTTTTCCCCAGTTCAGTGGCTTTTTCTCAAAGGTTAATTCGTGGACACACATACATTAGCATGTCCAAATAAAGCTCCTGTGTCCATAGCTGTTATGCACACATGCTTTGTCAGCTCATTAAATCCTGTAGATGCCTATCATGGATGGTTGTACAGCGTGGCAAACCAACTGTGTTTTTGCATGTTATGCATTATATGAGTTCTTGTTTATCTGTGTTACGACTCATCTGAATCATCCAACCACAGTTTGGAAAACAAAAGCTATGATTTCCAGTCATTCTAAAGCTTTCAATAACTTCTTCACTTTATTATTAATAAAAGGCCGTAGCTGCATACTACACCGTAAGAAGGTATGGACCGTGGCGAGACAATCTGCTGTAATGACCTCAGTGTGTTGCTGCTGCCAGAGCCCAACATACCATTTCCTTAGCATATACTGTCAGTGACGCTAGCGCTCTGGCTATTTGAGAACTTATTTGACCTTGTGTGCCTGGAAAGGGATCCTGTGGCCTGGCATCTGTACAATTCTTACACCAGCTGTTTTAATCCAGATTTGCAGTTATGTGTACATTTTATATGTGTGTGTGCGTGTGCACGTGTGTTCGTGACACATATTTATTGCTTTTTGAGGACATAAAACTGCTTTGCACCTTCACATTAATAATTTATATGTGAGTTAAGACAAAGATAGGATTTGGGAAGGAATGCAGCACTTATGGTCAAGGTCATCTGGGGACAATGTGTGTGTTTGTGTGTGTGTAGATCTTTCCCTCACACTACATGTTTGTGTCTCCACTTACAGCTGTATTACTGGTAATGACAACATCCTCACAGCGTACACAGAAGTCAGATTAGTATAAAACAGAGCAATGGAAAAAGGAAGAGGGGTGACAGGTCAAGTCATGCATACACCACCCAACAAATGGTAATTTTCCCATTCAGACCACACACTCCTCAGCTGTGTGAAATGGCATATGTATTCAAGGCACAACCAAGGAGCAATATGAGGGGATACAGGGGATGAATGAATAAGATTTTTAGTGCAGCAGACATGTCAGCATGATGTGCCCTGTACTAGGTCTGACATAATACAGAACATAAAAGGAAGTCAGCATCTGCAGGCCAGTGTTACTGCCTTATGAATAACATGAAACGAGAGTGTGAGGGAGGGACAGAGAAATAAAGGATGGAAATCGGTGGGGGGTACAAAGACTGGATTGAAGGAGTGGATCAGAAGCCAAAACAGAAAGTAAGGAAGGAAAGATGAGGCAAAAAAGGAAAAGAAAGAATCAATAAAAGAAAGAGGAATAAATGAAACTATGGAAGAAAGTAAGAAAAATGTATGAGAGGACAGGAAAGAAGGAATGAAGGAAGAACGCACAGCAGTCAGTGTACATCAGGGATAGTTGTACATGTTCATGTAATGTCATGTATCCATAAGCACTCCTTACTGCCACTTAGTTACACAATTCATCTAACATGCTCACTTACATGTACCCACACTTGTCTACACACGCACACACACAAAGATTTATACTGCCATGTTACCTCTGGCTTTGCTTCAGTACCCACTGTTTAAAATCTGCCCACTCTGACTGCTGAAGAGACTTAAACACAGTGGGGTGCATTCAGTAATGAAGTAAAGTGTGAGGGCGATGTCCTACTTTGAAAGTATATTCAGTTGCTTGTGTTTATTGTTGATGCTTATTCACCCTTGTGCCTAATATGATAATGCTCCGGTAGTGCAGAGAACACGGTGTGCTGTGTGGCAGCCTATTTATCACACCGCTGTTTTTCACGTTCTGTTGTTCTAGTGAAAATTTCTCTTTCATCCCACCAGCGGAGGGCCATGCGGACGGCTCCACAGAAGCTGAGGAATCGTTCCAACACCAACCAGGCTACTGTGATCCAGAGCAGCCCCAGGACCCGGGTCAACCGCTACATCGGTCGGCTGATTGAGGCCCGCCAGACCGAGTCAAACACAGCTGACCTCAACGTCCTCACACTCATGTATAAGTGCTCTGAGCGCGAGCAGAGGGTGAGGGATTTCATACGCTGCAGATGATCCGTATCTGTTTGAACCACTAATGGGTAACGTTTATGTTACTGACCCTTATCTGGTCTCCGGCATCATATAGTACCACCAGGTTCCTGATGAGTACTTCACCAGTGCAGTGGTCCTCTCTCTGATCCTAGCTGCCTTGTTTGGCCTTGTCTATCTTCTCATCATACCGCAGTATGTACATTTGATTTTACTGTTGGGCTTTCTTCTCTCTGATGTTTTCCTTCTTGCCACTCATTTTTTTTTTTTATCAGTTACTCAGCTCCTCAACTTTCCAATGAACGCCACCATTCCCTTCTCTCTTCTTTTTCCACTCAGGGGCACAGTGATACTAGTCCTTCTCGTCTTCTGCATCTGTTTCCTTGTAGCTTGTATCATGTACCTGCATATCACTAGAGTACAGGTAATTGAAGATGCACTCATCCTTACTTTACTTGAGCAAATGTTCATTCTTTAATTATCACTTCACACTCTATACTCTACAGACAGACGTGGCAACTTTACCATCATTCATTTTATGTTTTTGCAGACAATTCAGTAGTTATTGGAATATTCATTGGCCTACTTTTTAAGTCTCTAAGGTATTTCAGTTCAGATGGCTGGTCTATTAAGTTCAGCTATTTTGAAGGTTGGTGGTCAAAACTTCTGACCACAGAAGTTTTAAAATTTGTCTTCACTAGGTTGATGTTCTCGCTCTCTTATTGACTCGATCGTCACATCAGTTTGATTTCAGGCCTTTTTATTATCTCATGCTTTTCTTACTTTGTCCCGTCGTAATATTGCCTTGAATAAATAAATATGTGTATGTATGGTTTTAAATTTCATTTAAGGTTCCTTCTGCTGTCACCTTTGAATATGTATGTCCATGTCTTTGCCTCTTAGTGTTTTCCAGGGTGCCTGACCATTCAGATTCGCACTGCTCTCTGTATTCTCATAGTGCTCTTAATCTACGCTGTGGCCCAGGCCTGTGTGGTAAGTTGGCGAAACCAAAGATAAAATCTTCTACAAATGATGGACTTTACTGGCCAATCATTGAGAAGAGGAGAAAAATATTATAGCCATGTTTGGAGCTGTAATAGTCATTCCGTTTTGCTTTTTTCCCTCTTTAACATCTCGTCATTTATATGCTTGTCTATCTTCCCGTTGACTCTGACAGGTGGGCTGTATGCCCTGGATGTGGGGTAGTGCCAACACCAATAGCTCTATTCTCATCATTGATCTGGATAGTGGTGCCAACCACACTATGGCGGAGCTGCCCTGTGATGGCGCCCGTTATGCCTTTCTCTCCTGTGTGGTGGGCACCCTCACCCTTGCACTTTTCTTGCGGGTGTCCTGGCTTCCAAAGATGGCGCTCATGCTCCTTCTAGGGGTGTTGTATGTCACTGTGCTGGAGCTGAGTGAATTTCGCAAGACTGAAGGGTGAGGTTCACAACACATCATGACTGTGAACATCAGACAGACACGGGCAAACAATCAAGCCAAAACAAAACAGAAACTTTTGCTTCTTTCCACAATTTTTTTTTTTATTTCATTTCCTGAAGTTACTTGAAAGTGAGTTCATGACAGAGCTCAAAGTGAGATCCAGTTATCATCAAACATCATTCTCGGATGAGAGATGGAGATTAGCGGCGAATGTAAAGCAGTGATTCAGTGTTTGTTTGATGCATTAAAAAAAACAGATAACCAAGAGTTTAGGGGAGCGCTTTGAGTGTGTGTGTGTGTGTGTATGGAGGACTCTTTGCTTGTCTTCAGCCCACACACTCTTTCATTTTCCACTCTTTGAAGCAGCACATGTGCTCATTAGTTCCAAATCAGAGGCCTGAAAGGACAATGTGGGCTGGATGATGGGAGCACATTAGCTGTTTCAACCCAGTACCGAGAGGCCTGGGCAATATTGTCAGAGCCCAGATCATAAATTTTCCCCTGAAAAATGATTATCTTGGAAGTTATTAAGTTAAAGGGTCTCTATTGAAATGCTAAACTAATCTTGATACAGTTAATAAAGTAGTAAATGATACAGTGTTACATGGTCCAGAACATTTAAATTTGACTTAATGCTTCATTTTCATGTTTGCCAGTCAGTCTTCACAGTTTTCCGGTTAAGATTTAACTCATGATTGTTCTTGACACTGTGGGGGGTCCCTGCAACCCGCCTGTGTAGTCTTCTGTGTGGTCCAGTCCAGTGCTGACTTGTGTGTTGGTCTCTTCCACAGTGGGGGGTCCTTCCACATCCGGGGGTATGAGCCCATCCTGTCTTTGTTGCTTTTTGTCAGTGCCCTGGCCCTTCACTCCAGGCAACTTGACCTCAAACTGCGCCTGGACTTCCTATGGGCTGTGCAGGTGAGGAAGTGTGGCGCTCTATGTGTCTGTGTATTTGAGAGGGGGGCTGTGGAGGTCCAGGAACTCAGATGTATCCTCGAACTGCTGCCATCACAGTTTTGGTATATGCAAATTATTAGTTTAAATGTGGAAGCTTTGTATTTATAGGCTACCAGCTGTCTGTTCTTTGGCAAAAACAAGGGTAAGAAGCTTGTTTTTATTTTCTTTCATTTGGCATCAGAGGTGTAAAAAAAAAAAAAAAGAGGGCTATTTTGCACAGTGGGCTGAAAGTGTAAAGGCAAAAGCTGATTTTCAAGCAATTTAACCCTTGAGGTAGCATAATTACTGATGTAAACTATCCAAGTCTATTTCACAGACATTAGTCAGTATGTTGAGGTTTTTTACTGACTCCATGTGGTGAAAGGGGAGAACAAACGACAGTCCTGTGTATTTTGTGTGTGCTGTGCCGGCAGGCGGAGGAGGAGAGAGACGGCATGGAGAAAGTCAAGCTGGACAACAGGAGGATCCTTTTCAACCTTCTGCCTGCTCATGTGGCTCAACACTTCCTCATGTCAAACCCCAGAAACATGGTGAGCCTCGCTAATAGAAATGCAGGCAGACAAACTGAAAAACAGGTAGATAAAAAGCAGAAAACTAAATAATGAACACCAGGAAAGGACCTATTTTATACTCCTATACTATATTCTTTCTTTTTCCTATCAGGACCTGTATTATCAGTCCTATGCACAAGTAGGTGTCCTGTTTGCATCCATCCCAAATTTCAACGATTTCTATATTGAGCTGGATGGAAACAACATGGGAGTGGAGTGCCTCAGACTTCTGAATGAGATCATTGCTGACTTTGACGAGGTAAAATGTTCTTTTCTCACGTGTACCTTTCTGCAACGTTCAGTTTGGTTTGTGTTGCGCCTTTGTGTGTTTATTTGAATGTATATTTTGCAGCTCATGGATAAGGAGTGCTACAAAGACATAGAGAAAATCAAAACCATTGGCAGCACGTACATGGCAGCTGTGGGTCTCGTCCCCACCATTGGTACCAAGGTGGCGAGTCTTTCTGTGTTTCTCTCACTACATTTGTAAAAAGAAGTAGTACATTTTAATACTAACTGGTTAATGTGATTTTCTTCTTTAGGCCAAAAAATCTGTTTACGATCATCTCAGCACAATAGCAGACTACGCCATTGAGATGTTTGACGTTTTAGACGAAATTAACTATCAGTCATACAACGAATTTGTCCTGAGAGTGGGTATGTGTCACCCTGTGTTAAAGAAATTATAGTAGATTGACATTGTTTTGGGTTTGTTTAACCCATATCTACATATTTACACAGGTATCAATGTTGGTCCAGTGGTTGCAGGGGTGATCGGGGCACGACGACCTCAATATGACATCTGGGGGAACACAGTCAATGTAGCCAGTCGAATGGACAGCACTGGAGTACCTGGAAAGATACAGGTATGCCAAGCGCCTCGAATTCCAACATTAACGCACCGTTTATATATTTAAATATGCAAACTCAAAAAAAAAAAAAAAACTTGTTCGTATTTGAAGTAATACAAAAACAATTCTTGTAGGAAAAATGGAAGCGAAAAAAAATTAAAGCTGACAAAAAATTTGCTTTTTATTTTGTACTTTCAAGCCATGTTAGTGAGAAATAACCAGGACACTTTTTCATTTCATACTCAAACTTTGACTCAGACTAGAACACGCCAAAATGACTAACTAGCACTAACAACTTTTCCTGTTTACTGTATCTATATGTTCTTCCTGTCTAATAAAAGCATTTGCAGAAACATGAAACAGCACCTCAAAGTTCAGTCTGCTGCTGTATGTCATGTGAGGGGATTCAGTCAGAACCGTAAAAGCTCTATATCCCTGTCTGTGCTGTTCAGGTGACTGAAGATGTCTATCGCCTGCTGAACACCAACTATGACCTGGTGTGTCGTGGCAAAGTTAGCGTTAAGGGTAAGGGTGAGATGCTGACTTACTTCCTGGAGGGGAAGGTTCAGGGTGTGGGCACCGTAACCACTTCTTCAGTGGTGCGTTCGGCCAGCTTGGCCCGTCGGATTCACTCCTGCGGGAAGACGAGCGTCCCGGCCACCCTGGGCAGCGTCTCCTCTGCCGCCAGCCTGACTGCTCATGCCAGCATGGGCAGCAACATCCAGATGAACGCCGCCATCAGCAGCAACAGCCAAACAACATGCCTGCCCTCGTCCTGCGTACCCGCAGTGGGAGAAGAGGATGAGGAGGACATAGAGGTGACAGAGATTAAGATTGAGGCTGCAGCAGCTGTCGCAGATGTTGCAGTGTAGAGAGAGAGAGAGAGAGAGAGGGAGAGACAGGTCTATCAAATCTGTCTGAAACAAGGAAAGAAAAGCCTGGTTGGAGGCCTAGAGAAGACAGGGCTGTCCAGGTGTTTCCTGAGTCCTGAGTTACTGGCCATACCCACAATAAGCTCATTCAGGATATGAACTTCCAGAGAAATGACAGGGTGATGCGGACAATCATACTTGCTTTGACGGACTGTTTGCCACTCGTGGAATAAAACATGGAATGAAGAAGAATGATACCCGGAATCATAAATTCTCTTTTACCAACTCCATACCAGATAATTTGATTTGTGGTGTTCCTGGGTTTCCTCAGATCCAGGTATTATAATGTGCATCTACATTTTCTAAGTACTACATATTCCATGTACAGGGGATATGTGCAATGATATCCAGAAAAAGACTGATCATGCTATTGCTTTTGCACTGTCTTTCTGATTATGCCAAGGATACATTGCATTATTTTTCAGTGTAAAATGGTGTTTCTTTTCTTTCTTTCTTTCTTTCTTTTGTTTTTCGGTGGCATGTAAGCATGCATACTTGTGAGTGTGTGTATGCATGCATGGTTAACTCTGAATTGTAACAAAACAGCACAAAATACTTTTTTTCACATTGAGCTGACTGGATAAAATAGGCTTTTTCTGAAATATATTTACAGATAGTATTGCATGATTTTTAAGAGTTGACAGCCATAGTAACTCCTGTTGAAAGAAACCAAAGTATTGAGATTTCCATGGATCCTTAGTTTTACCGCATATTGTCTGACCAGACGAGAGGAGAAATGATGTGGCAGTAGGTTGGACTTACATGGCATATACTAGTCTTTCAGACATCATTAATAGACTTTAAGTGTCTTTTTTTCAGTTTAATTAGGTTTCCTGAATGTTCTTACACTGATTCACAATGGTTTAGCATTATGTAACATGTGAGCCAAAGGACACCGGAGAAGTCAGTGAAAGAAGCTGGTGCGTAAACTTAAGGAGCAGTTCTTCTAGCTGAATATATTCTGCTATGGAAACTAGTTGATGCCAAAACAGGAGCAGTCAGAGGATCAGTACCGCTGATAAATAAATCACAGAGGACTAATGCACATCTATGATGCAAGCAGACACCCAAGGGAGTCAAGGAAGGCCACCAGGAGAAAGCACATCCATGACTTTAGCACACAAAACGAGCACACATCCTTTACAAATGCACAACCTATAGTCCTTTACTCACAGCCTCTGCAAATGTAGATTCATGTATTTTTTCACTGTACTCTAATATTGAAGCTACATTTTCATTTTCCTCACAAACTACGAGCTTTAGCACGTCTCTCAAATACAGTCTCAGAAATGTGAGGGCGCTTCAGATATCTTCAGATATCGTATCTATCAGCATACAAAACTTTTACTTGATCTGCAAAAGTGTAAATATGTCATGGTTCAAGTTTTTTGCCTTACTCATTAAGCTTAAAGTGATTGCAACCTGCCTTTTCAGATATATTCACTTTGATATGCAGATCATACTTTTTGTAAATAGCCAAAAGCTGTAAACTATGTTGTATCTTGTACAGTGTAAAGTTGGGTTATTGAATATTTTGTAATAAAGACAATATTGGTGTATAAAATATCACAAGAGTGAGTGTTAAAATGTTAACACAAAATAATTCAGAATGTTGAATTTTTTTTGGGCTCCAGTACTCACAAAAGTACCGTAGAGTCAAAGAGTTCTGTGGAGAATTGAGGCTTGCAGCGTGAATAAGGATCTTTTTAGTGCTTTGTAAACCCAATTTAGAGCAATATGAGAACTGTCACAAGCACAATATTTAAAACTTGTCCCCCTGCCTGGCATCTCATTTTTATGGGTAGTCTTTCCTGTTATTTCCACTCTGTAAAATTTTATTTCTTCACGTTACTTTATGGCTCTTGAAATAACAAATTTCAGTCAACACAGTAAAGTTTAGCAAACAATGACTCAGTGATGTTTGTCCACAGCTCATAGCCAGATGAACGTCACTACCATGTCACAAACAGAGGGCAGGGGCCAAAACTGTTTTCTCGATTTTCACGTAGAATTTGTCTGAGGTTCACTTCGCATAACAGTTATGTCAACAAAGGCCCGGCTCAGCCATTTTCCAGGATAACTTAATGTTGTATAACTATTTTTTATGGAATAACACAAAAGAAAATTAGTTATTCATAATTTGCTGCATAATAGTAATGTAGATGTGTTCCAGGAGAGTTAAGGAATGTGGTAAAGAAAAGAGAGATGTTGTCATCAATGTCACTGTCGAACCCCCCTGACTTCAAACTAAAGTTGACATTAAGCAATCAAGGGAATCCAAGGTAAATGACGGCACACAAACAACCCTCCCCCTGGTGTCATCAAGGCTAAAAGAGGTCATGATGAGTAAAACAGGCCGTGAAATTCCCAATAAGGTAAATTGTTCAAAAAAATATTTGAGAAGGTCAAATGTGGAACAAAACACAAGTTTAGAATAAGTGAGCTGACATATCCTGAAATCTATATCTCTAAAGATGGTGAAGCTCAAAAAATCTGTTTAACTTGAATTTCCCCCTTAAATTTGGAAGTGTTAAGGGGGGTCATCACCTGTCTCCCGTTTACAATTAAGCCTCCACACCTGATGTGAGTAATCAGCGACTGCAAACTCCCCGATCTCATCACACCAGAAATCTATCCTATATGGAGATTCAGCTGCAAAATGTAAGTTTCAATCAAATTCTATTTACTTTTGTGTGAAATAAGTCAAAATTAAGAGAACCTACAAGTACATTAGCAAAATGACATGCTGTGTCTTCTCCACAATGTAATGTGGACTTAAATGATCAAACAGAAGCTGCATCTGGAGCCCATCCAGGAAGAGTCGGAGCAGGAAGATGAAATCAGAGGAAGTGAAACTGGAGAAGGTGAGGACTTTGTTCAGACTGAGGCAGGACTGGACACAGAGGAGGAAATGATAGAGGATGAAGGCGAAGAAATAGAAGAAGAAGAAGATGATGGACCACTGAGGGCTCGCAGACCAAGACGAAAATGTCAAATCAACAGGGGGAAGAGTTTAGTTCAGGGGCCCCAAAGCTCAGTGGATTTCAATGATGTAGCTGAGCAGCCAAAGTTAAGAAATGAGAAGCAGCAGTATTTAATTTCAGAAGAGCTGAGAGAAAAGGTCAGTGTTCTTCATTAAATATCTCACATTAAATATTGACAACACACAAGTTGGGTGATACATGAAGTGAGCTGTTGTTTCCAAGATTACCAGGGTCAAATGGCAAAGCTACACACCGCCAAAACCACCGGTGAGGAGGACGATGATGACAAAGAGGAAATACCGCAAGCGGCGGCAAGTGCAGGTGAGTGCCCATTTTAAGTGAAGATGATGAAACCATTCAAATTAATAGTTTTTTTTTCTCTTGTCCTCCAATATCTGTGCAAAAAAAAAAAAAAAAATTTCAAGGAGGAGCCATTTCCTCAGTGGGTGGTGAACCTGATGCTCAACATTGAAGAGGCAACAACCCACCAACTGGTGGTTGAGTAACATTCATGACAGGCCTCAGGAGGTGAGCATGTTGACCACAGGAAACATTGATCTTAGTGAGTACTGAATAAAGAGAAAAAAGCAAAACATGCGTCGGCCTGCCAATCAGCAAAGCCCATTTTCATTCATAAGTTTTGTTGTGTGCGCGCTTTACCTCTCTCTCTCTGGTAAATTCTCTATCTGACATAAAGCAACTATTAATCCCGTACGTGCCTTCAACACTTTGCTGGTAGTTAAATGTCATTTCAATAATATTCATTTTCATAAGCTATGTGGGAGTGTTTAATGTGTAGCTTCACTGTAAAGTCCTTCATTAACTAACTGTATCATCTTATACATTATTTTTTTTTTTTTTAAAGAATGTATTACAAGTGTCTGGTTTCTGTCATTTAGTGAAGAAAAACTTCAATACTGTAAGTGAATTGTACGATAAGCCCGAACTCTGTGTTCACTGCCATCACATCATACCACTGTACTTGCTTTGTATTCATGGGAACTTGTAAAAATAATTTTTTTGAAAAATTGATTAAAACCCGATCTTTATTAGTAGACACATTATGATGGATGGATTACAACATGCCATGGATGGCAGGACTTCTGTTCATTCTGAAGTCTGACAAAAGAAAGCTTGGGGAGTTGACAACATGAGTGGTGTTGTTGTGTACATCGCAGATAGTGTGGTGAGGTATTTGGCGTTTGCCATAGTTAGTTATGACAAATACTACACTCAGGAAACAACCGGTTGCTGCTGTCTTTCCTCAGACAAACATGTTGTGATTCTGACAGAGGGTTCTGAAATGGTGGGGTTATGCAACGTTAAAGGAGAATGATCGTGTTTATCTATCTGTCCGATAAGAGCAACCTTCACCAAACACACTACATGCACAAATAGGGTTTTTGTGTCAAAACACAATATCAGTCAGCATTACTTTACAAAATAAGTGGTTGACAACAACAGTCAGCGGGTTTGTCATTATCTGGTAGCCTTTAACTCTTTGGATTTTCTAGGATTATTTATTGTGGGGTTTTTATTATTTTACTGCTTGATTTTAATTCCTCTGAAAAGCAGTATGCACTTTTTCATAAACTCAAGAGGAGAGATAAAGATGCGTAATTTGGCAGTCCAAAAACAGGGTTGTTTTGATGTCACTTTATGTTCCAAAGTCAATATTGACAGTAGACCATGTGAACCTGGATATACGCACGTCAAGCAGAGTCATCCACCGTTTACAGCAGCTTTGTCTATAACTATTTTATATCCGTGGTCACTGTGTCAAACATTAACTTCTGTGGAGGCCGGATCTCCAGATAAATACTGCTGGTTTGTAGAAATGGTTTCAGAAGGAAAACTGCAGTCTTTCAGAACAGTTCACAGAAGCCCTGAAGGAAAATCTCACAGCATTTATCTGAAGATTTGAGATGCCTGGATTATCTGAGAAGCTCATAATTGTGACAGGAATGGCTATGGCTCTCTTAGTCATGGCGAGGTCTTCCCCTGTGGTCGGCCCAGAGCCTATTCGCTGTGCCCCCTGCACGCTGGAGAAACGAAACAACTGTCCTGCCATCCCGGCAGGCTGTAAGCAGGTGTTGAGGGAACCTGGCTGTGGTTGCTGCATGGCCTGCGCACTGGAGAAAGGAGCGTCCTGTGGAGTTCACACAGCCCACTGTGGGGAGGGCCTCCGCTGCACTCCCAGGCCCGGTGAGGTCAGACCTCTCTACGCTCTGACCAGGGGACTGGGAGTCTGTACTGAAGACCGAGTCAAAGGTAAGCCAAATATTTCAAGGTTTACTTCTCTCTGTTATCAAGCCTTCCCACCGTCATGGTTAGAACGTGCTACGTTTTGAACACAGAATGCCTTGTACAAAGGGACATGTTTGGGATCTGTAACACATTAGGTAAAAAGTACTTCCAAACATTTATTTCACAGAAGAAACTGAAGGAACCAGTGACCCCAGCTCCCTGCACTACCTGCTGGGTCTCAACCTTCCCCTTGACCACCAGGACGCTGCTGAGGGCCACGAGAGCATCACGGAGAAGGTCAACGCTATCAGAAGCAAACTGGTACAAGAGGTGAGGAAAACTTGACTAATGTAGATAATTCAACATTTACCTTCCTCCCACAAGAGGGAGCTCTTGGTTTTAGGGGGACCATGGCTCCTGAGTTAATTGGAAATATGATGGGTTTTTTTTTGGTTTGTGTTCTCACTGACACCTTTTAATTTTTTCTGCACAGGGGCCCTGTCACATTGAACTGCACCGTGCTCTGGAACAGATAGCCAGCTCACAGCAGAAATTAGGAGACAGTTTCACGACATTCTATCTCCCCAACTGTGACAATGGTGGCTTCTACAAATCCAAACAGGTGGGAATTTCAAAAAATCCAAAACTATCTAGAAAAAGAGTAATCTGAAATTAGCAGATGAGAAACTAATGTCCATCTCTGTCCCTCCTTTAGTGTGAGTCCTCCTTGGTTGGACCACCTGCTCGCTGTTGGTGTGTGTCTCCCTGGAATGGGAAGAAGATCCCGGGATCAACTGACCTGTTTGGTGATGCAGAGTGTCATCAAGAACTCACACACTGAGGGATGGCCATGCTTCTAAACATAGACGGACACGCACACACATCTGCATACATGAACAGACACAAAGCAAACACGTTTCTTAACTTAATGTCTGGATGTCATCACCTGATGAATTGACTTCCTTTTTCTTAATAAGTTTATTTACATAATGTATTGTATGTACTAACACTTATTTATTCGCTACTTGTATATTCTTCCAAACATTAACCATTTGTCGTTTTTAGATTTTTTATGTTTGCCAGTTTTTTGTTTTCTTTTTCAATTGTAAATAGGGCAACACTGTATACATTTGTGTTTCTGACTAAATAACTCCATTGCTCAAAACCACAGGTCCACCGCTATGCTAAGACCATTTCAGAGTTTTCAGGATCAGATTTTTTTTTTTTTTTTCATTCATTCATTCAAAATTGAAGCTGTGCATGGCAAGAAACAACACAGCTGCTCATTCATTCAACGTGTTGACATTGTCTGAATGTATCTCCATTGGCGTTTCCTCAATGGGTATTGGTGGGGGAAATACTTAAAATGCCACAAGTATGTCCACAGTGGCCAAGCACAAACATATCAGGGCTCATCCAAACCACCGTGAGGTTTAGGATGGGTTCTTCTGCATTTGTCTACCTCTACTAGTCTCTGCAGGTCCATTGGTTTAGCAGAGGGTTGCTGAGGGCTCTTCTCAGCTGCACATTTCTCACCTTTTGTATTTGTTTAGAGGAATATGTGCGCTTTTTTTTATTTTTATTTTTTTTTTGGCCTATTTTATTTTCTATTCTAGTATTTATGATTCTTTTTTCTTTTTTCTTTTTTTTTAATTGTTGAGGTGCAGTGGAGCAAATTTTTTTGTGAATGTTATTTACCAGGAATGCTGCTATTCCATTATCAGTTTTGAGTCATGTAATTTCATCAATGTGCATCTAAATAAATATTGTTTCATCATGATGGATGGATTTGTCATGTTTTAACGTATGGTCCCCCCCATTTGGCTCATTCATACTCCAAAGATGAAATACCTGGGTCATTTTATACTGCCTTTATTAAGTAAAAATAGTCCTCTGAAGGTTGCATTGTACATGCAAACAGCATATTTACTTAAACCAAGGCAAGTGATGAAATTATCACTGGCTACACAGAGATCAGAGATAATGGTTTGTGGCCTTTATCCCAGAAAATTCAGCTTATGTAAAGTGACAAAACAGTAAGAACCACTGTACAGATAACAAACCTCCATCTTTCTCTCTGTGGCTTGACATCCAGCGTAAAAAACTTTACGCACTGTAGTGTTTGAGCTGCACAGGAAGCAACTTGAAAAAGTGGAATTCATAAGACAGGAGTTCATAGTAAGGCACGGCATGCTTACTCTGAGACATATTCGGACATACATCGTATGGTTGTCATGACAACTCACAATTTCTTTATAAAAAATCGTCAAACACAAATTATGATTACACATCACACGCACGTACACATGTGCAATGCCACTCAATTGTGCGTAAATGAAGAGCACGCTCGACATCGTTTGTGACATGTACGAGTTAATGTCTCTGTATCTTGTGATTAGAATGAGGCCTCAGATGATTTCTTGAAGTGTATCCTTCTGTCAGAAGCTGTCCAGGTTGGGTGAATGACAAACAGCTTATAAAAGATCCATCCGTCGCAGAAAATTACAGACTCTATCTGACACGCGGAGGCTTTTTTTTCCCTCCTGGTACTCTTCCTCTGTTCCCCTTGAACTGCCTCAGAAAAAGGTCCCACAGGCAACAGATAGAAATAGCAAACATCCACATATCGGTCGAGCCATCTCTTGACCTCTCTCCCAATATCCTCAGTGTCTCCATTTGTTTACAATTCTTCTTGCTCTCACTCCCACCCTCCCTCCCTCCATCCTGCTCTGGTCCTATTGGCTCTCAGAGTTGTAGTACTGGGCGTCTCCTCGCTCCTTCCCATCAAAACCTGGCAAAGGCTGCCCATATTTGTCCACACACCAACAGTAGCCGCGCTTTCTGCCTTTGGATGGACGGCACTGAAAGTGAAGGAAGGGAGAAGGTGAAAGGGGGGAAAGAGAAATAGAAGGAGGCGGGGGGCTGCAAATTGTGTAAAGCCAGTTGAATATGCAGCATTATGGGTAACAAGCCACTTTACTCAATGAAGTAGAACAGCAATAGTTAAGAGGTATTAATGGTCAGATTGTGCTGAGTCGACGCAGCCTTGGCCATCCAACACGCTGTGGTATTTTGAGCTGCTTTTATGGTCTACCTCCTGTTGCACACACATATAGAGACCTTTAAGGTAAACAGAAACCTGGTAAAATATTTGCTTAGTCCCGTTTGTGAACAACTGAGAACCAAGATCTATTTTCAGAAGCTGGTGGCCAGTACGAATCATCTGTTGCTGATTATACCCCACAGCTCCAAATTATGGGTACTACAAATGACTTACAGAGTCTGTGGAGCTACCCAAGGGCTGTTATTTTACTGCCAATTTTACTAAAGGTCAACCTCCGCTCTAGTAAAACATGCAGCCATTCATTTCAAGGGCTAGAGCAACTGTGCTACCGCTATACAGAGTCAGAGCTGATCAGGGTGGTGGTGATGGCGGGGGCGGGGTGCAGTGGGGGGGTGGCATCCTTATTTAGTTCAATATTTCAGGTCTGGGTTTGAGTTGAGCAGGACCCTCCCGGTCTGAGACCACTGTTGCAGAGAAAGCGGTGGCGTTATGTGTTGAATTTTAAAAACTGATGTCTTATCTTCGCTGCATTCTGTGAGGACAAAAATGTTCCATAATAGATGAAAAAGTTTAACAAAACCGTATGGTAGGAAAACTAATGTGGTAATCAAAAATTTAAGCCCAATTTAGCATATCCTCTAGAAAAGTGTGTAAGTATGTTTTTTTTTCTTTAAAAAGACATTCACTGTTATTAAGCGCAGTAATAAGACATGTTTTTGCTTAAAATCAAGCAAATGTCCAAATTAAACTGACCAACATGAAATGTCTGCCACTCCTTCAACGCCTGAGGGCTCAGCACGGTACACTAGGCCCATTCTACATAAACAAAGACAATGAGCCTGGCGTTGTGAGGCTGGTTATGAGATGATTGCAGGTCAAAGAGAACACTTCCATTAAGCAGGAGGGATTGCTATGTAATAAGAAAAGCTGCCTCTGTCATGCAGTGGCGCAGGAGCCCTAAGTGCCTCCATATGAATGCGTCAGAACCACTCATTTATTACAACCCGATCGTGGGTGAACCATGTAAGCGTGGGGATGGCTGCAGCTCTATTTCTGTGCCTGCTTCTCAAAAGTCCAGCAATTATGGGGCGAGCGCATCGGGTGCTGGTGGCCACCTTGACGTCTGTCTCCCTGGGAGGGTTCCCGTTAAACGGCCATCGTCCCAGCCGTCAACCCCAATGGGGTTTGGCCCCTGTGGTTTCTGTCTCCAGAGTCAGTGGCTCGGGTCTACCTCACTGGTGTGGTGGTGCAATGATGAGGCTCTAATAACTACCAATGAATACAAGGGGACAGCTAAAAATCTGTAACTAGGCTGCAGGAGAACTATAGTTTGAGTCACTACATTTCAGCAATGAATCTTGATTAATGTCGCCTGTAAAAGGTTTTTTTGTTTTTTGCAGCAGCAGCAGCATTGAAAAGCAATAAACAAGTTCAAATTGCAACTTTAACTCATTTGGGGCCCCTGATGCAAAAATCCATATTCAGCCTGTGATCAATATCAAATGTCACTTTGAATGTGCCGTGTTACCTGCTTTTTCTTATAGAAGCCCTTCTTGTCACAGTTTGGTATGCGGAAACCTCTGGGGTTGAGAATGTCTGTAATCTTCAGGCTGCTGAGAATGCTCTCGATCTCTCTCCGACAGGGACCCTACAGGTGAGGAAACACATGAGTGGTTACTGAAGCACTTCGAGAAATCTGAAAATGCTGCATCAGCTGCGTTCAGATTTCCTTTAGGGGTGAGATTTTGACAAAAAACGGGTTTCCACATAAAGACACGAACAAAGCTGGCTCACACTGAATCACACATTACTCTGGCTGTAATACCGAAACAATGGTGGCGGATGAGACTTGAATTCATCGGACCGATTTGTAAGAGCTTAACAGTTTGCCCAAGCCGCTTAAACCTCTTACACTTTACACAAAGGATGGGGAATAAAGTGAATTCAAAGAGCTCAAAGATGGAGCTAGAAAGCTTGGACTCAAGTCCAAGTGCTCCAGTCACTAATCAAAGCAGGCAGTCAAAGCCCATTACTAATGTGTGCTCACTTCTCTGTCCAAAGAGATCAAAATAGCAGCAGGGCTTCCCAACAGGCACTCACATAGGCCAATCCATCATTTGCTGGCTCTCAGTACACCCGGCACGCGGACGCCTTGTGGCCAAACAACCGCCTGACCCAGGTCAGCCGCAGGGCCATCGTACCCGCTCGCTGCCATGCCATTCTATTGCTCACGACGATGCCTGCCAACCATCAGCACTGCTACCAAAAGCATTTCATCACCCGCAGGGGGAGAAAAACACCAAAACACAGAGGAAGAGGAGAAAAACATTCCTCCACTGTGCTCCGAAGGCATAAAAATATTGGTTGTGGTACTTACATACTCAGACTCCTGTTTGGTCTCTAGAGAGAAGTTTTGTTGGTCTGTGATGAGTGGTCCCGGGAGCTCTTCCATTTTAAAGCTCTGGGTTCGCTTCTGCTGCTCCCGTCTCAGGACTTCGGACTTGGTGGAGGGGAAGAGAGGGTGAAGCGGAGGTCTCAGGGATCCCATGGGTCTGTGGGTGCTGTACGAGATCTGAAGGGCAGAGCCGGTGGAATTTCGCTCTTCATCCTGAGTGTCAATATTTTCTGCTGGAAGTTTGAAGAAAAACGTGTGTTTATTCACAAAACAGTACAGTTGGATATATAATATTCCATTTGAGGAGCGGATTTTTCATCTTGATTCAAACATGTTTAACTTTTCAAGCTGGAGATCACTTTGAGCAATGTGAGAGATACCATTTTTAAGAAGCTTTTCCTTTTAAGTTTTGGCAGAAATACACATCAAGACCAACTTCACATTAAAAACATATTTCTGTCTCAAATTGATCTAGTTTGTTTTTAAATATTAAACTAAGTCATGGCAGGACCCTAAACATCAACAGTGCTAAGTTTCATCTATCTGTTCTGATTATGAGCTGAGCTTTTTTTTTTTTTTTTTTCGTGCACAATCTTTATTATGAATGAAAAAGTTTTTCTGAAATAATCTTCCACTTGTTCTTCATTCTCTTTCCATAGTTGATATGAGTCATCTCAAACTACACCTCTGCATCTGATCAACTTCTTCAACACCTTTCGGATCCAGGAGGGTGATGAATAAAACTCGTTAAGTTGTATGTCATTGCACATGAACGTCCAGTGACCGGCGTCCTGTTCATGCAGCTTTACCTGGCAGCTCGTTGACCGGAGGGGTCGGTCTCGCTGCAGCTCTCCTGTTTGTAGCGTTTGCACAGATGCCCCGACCCTCCAGCAGAGCCTGCAGAGGCTTCGTCTCTCCGGGCTGATGCTGACAGCTCAGTCCGGAGCCGCATCTTCCGGTGTACACGCCGCACGGCTGGCCGAAGCTCAGCGCGCAGGTCATGCAGCAGCCGCAGCCCGGCTCTCGGACCTTCTCGGCGCAGTCCTTGGGCAAAGGTTTGCACAAAAGCCGCGCTCCGACGTCACACGGCTCGCATTTGATCACCGGCCCGACAGCACCTGACCTGCGGCCGAACGAGGCCAGGACGAAAGTCATGCAAAGTGCGCGAAAGCGGGAGTCCATTGCGGCGTCCGGGAGCATAAATGGTGTCAGAGAGAGGAGGCGCACTGTCCTGCTGCGGTGACTTTCCTCCAGGCTGCTTCTCTCCCATTCACATAAAGCCGCCGGACAAAACATCTCAATATATAGACCCCAGTGACTGTAGTCACACCCCCGAATGGCTTGTGGTCCCTTCATGGCTCGTCTCGACTCAGTTATTCCCTCTAAAGCTTTGGGCCGATACACCGACCGCTGATTTACAGCAGCGGGCTCTTTAGGATTTATTTTAAATGGCGTACATGTGATTTTTAAAAAAATCCATCCAAAAAGATTAGACAGTTTGCTTTTCCCTTTCACCGTAGCTGAGTGATCCAAGCGCACGTCTGGATATTTGACATACATTTGTTCATGTCATGTTAGTCACATTAGAGGAAATGATTATGCAACCCGTGGAAAATACTCAGAGAAATGACTTCATGTGGATCAGATCTCAGTGTGAGGAGCCCACACGCAGTAAAGCGGAGCATCAGTGATACAGGGACTCATTCATAGAGGGCGCCAACATGCATTTATCTCATATTTTCAACGGTTGAGAAACACTTGCACTGAACTATGGAGACTTGATTACTGTATTATGTTTTTTTCTTTGTGTGTGTCCAGTGTTAGGTGTGCTTATGTACTATGTGTGTGTGTGTGTGTGCACGCTGCTCTTAGACCCAGTGGCTTCTGCAAATGACCCTGCATGACCTGCTATGGTTTAAGCACATAAACTGTGACCAACACATACATAAGACGGTTATTTTAAACTTTCAAAACAGTATAAAGAATGAACACAACTTAGAAGTTTAAACAGCACAAGGCAACAGATATCACAAATGTGTACCAGAGTAAATGCTCTGCCACATTACACTGATTTTCTTATTAACTGAAACAATTCAGACACACTTCAGAGAAGTATTTTCCATACAAAAATAAGGATGATCTTGTTGAATATGGTGAATTTTAAAATTGAACAAACCAGAAGTGTATTTCCATGAATTCCATCCTGTTTCTATTAAATACAATAATAACAATATAGTTTGTATCACCCCAAATAATCAGTAGTTTTAATATAAAATCTTTATAACACTTTATAATAAGACATAATTAGTTACTATTACTATTCTACACACTACTGTATAAACTGTTATATGTTCTACATTTCCTTTGTTTATGATCTTGATCTTGAAAGTCTTGTTCTTCTGTACTAATGGCTGCATACGATCATTTAGTACCATTGAAATGACCTTGTGTGCTGACATGACACTTGGTGCAATGCTCTGAGGAAGATCCAAGCGACCTTATTTTATTCTGCCAGGTTTCACATCAGAAACCAAAACGTAATTGAGTCACAAGATATTCTGCCATCTGTCCACACAGTCACTTTTCATAACAAGAAAAAAGACAGAAAAACAGCACCTACAAGTTGACCTGCCCATAAGAACGCATCTCATATACCTGTTCCTTGCACATAGACTGAAGCAGTGGTCTCCGAACTTGTTAGCATGTGTGACATAGTTGGGCCTGTTCTGGTCATTTCTCAGCGCTACAAAGCAGATCTTAAAATAAGGACACATACCACACGTGTAAGTGAGAAAATTCCTGAGTAGATACATCTGTAACATTTTTAGGTCCACTATTAATTGCTTGCAGATGAGAGAGGGAATACACCAGCATGGAACGTCCGAAATACCTGAGAAGAATAACAGCAGGAGAGGCGATGTGTACAGTTCCTCTGTGCTTTTGAAATTTTTTGGAAGGCAAAGTCAAATCATTTGCCAACAAGCCCTGGCGTACTGCGGCCTGTTAACAGACAGGTCTACAGCAGAGCAGTGCTTGGAGGAATGCAAAACATTTGTTTCATATGCTGAAAAAAAAAGAAAAAGCCTGCTGATTTTTCCTCCCTCTCCTCTGCTCAGATTTTTTAGAAGGGGGTCTCTCAACCAGCTGCGCATATTCAGCATAGCAGAGCGGAACGTCGGGCACAGGGAGCAATGTACTGAAGGAATGCTGTCCCGCAGAGCAGCCACTCAATAAAGAGGGAGTGTGAAGAATGCACGTTTGCACACAGGATATTACTGTACATGTGTTTAACATAACCTGCTGTCAGAGGCTACACCGGCCAACCACAACTGCCTGTCAAATCCTAATCTGCAGCAATTTTCCACCCTTTTAAGGTGATTTGGACGAATCAGACACTCTGGCTCGAGGCTCTGAGAGTGGCCTTCTGAGGCCCCAGCAGCCAGGATGTTGCTCATTGTACCTTAGGGCAGGGAAGCCCTTAGATATAAACTAGCAACTAACTCAGTTTAATTGTTAATTTTACAAAACCCAAACATCATCTCTCTGATTAGCTATGAGCAATTATGTTTATAGTGCTGTTTTATTATTGTATTTCTGCCCTGTTTTTAACATCGTAACACAGACACTCCAACTATTTTCTGGAGTTGATGCTTAAGGAAAAGAAAAATTTACATTACTGGTGGAGGATCAAAATCCCCCATTAGCATTCCATTCACTGAAAAAAGTAACTCCATTGTGTTTTTGATGCATGCCATATGTAATAGTGCGTCTTTTGGCAGCTCCTCCTCTTCTGGCTCTGTTGCTGTGATTCTGTCTGAGCGCAGAGCAGAGATACAGAGGATGGTGTTATTGTAGTGATGAAGACAAGCAAAAGAATCTACAGCAAACACGTAATCTCACAGATTGAAAAGCACATAGTTTAATCAGCTGGAGGTCTGAGGTAGAGCATGTCTGAGTGTGTGTGTGTGTGTGCTTGTACATAGAGGAAGTGTGTTAAAGTAAAAGAGGAGGGGTGTGACTGTTTGGGAATGAGAATGCTGCAGATCACATGATAAGTCTGGTACGGTCACTGTTATTCTTTTTGGTCCCATCTCATGACCGTCTCTTGTATAATTGCTCTAGTCTGAGAGTTTTTCAAGCAAGATCTCATCACATATGAATTGGACTAAAAGGGCCCATTATGATTAATACGGTCATCTCTTGCCTTTGATTCTGCTGTTATGGGCACCCATGCAGACCTTTGACAACTATCCAATTATTTGATGTGGTTTGAATGGTGAACAAAATAAATAAGCCAAAAGGTCAAAGGCCAACTTTCTTCTTATTCCAGGGTTGGCTAATAATTTTTTTGGAGTGATCTACTCGTGGAGCTGCCATGGTCCCCAAGTCTGGAGGCTTGGCCCCCCCACCCCACCCCCGAGGCAGTCCAAGGCTGTAATTAAGCCTGAGCGAAGTGGAGGACAGAGAGCGCGGAGCTCTCAGCACTCAGTCTGACGGATTGCAGAGAGCTCGGAAGTGGGCTGAGAGTGGCGCCGCTCACTTTGGGCCCTGAACACCCCCCCCAATGACCAGCCCAGACAGCATCACATCCTATGTCTGTATTTCCCCCGTTTATACATAAATGTTATTTGAGCTTTCATTTATACACATATACATGTCCAAAACATACCAATTCTCCTTCTCCTTGGTCTAAGTTGTTCACACTGTTCTCCTGCTTTGTTATTTAATAACTCTAATAAATAGATTTCAAGGGAGGGGCTCTAAATTGTCTCTTATTGGCTGCAAGCCACATTTTCATACATTCTTCATAATACCATGTGTTTTTAACACACAACAATGGTGACAAACAATTTAAATCCAAATGAAACAAACAACAATGTATGCAATTTATTCCTGCTCAGTCACGTCTCATTTTCTCGCTGCCACCAACTCGCCATCACTCATCGTAAAAACAAAGATGAAATTACAGTGGAGGAGGAAATATCCCTTGCAGATGCAGGCCCTACAATGCTCCATTTATTTTATAAGTGCTGGTGGTCTGTGGTTTCTAGATGCGGTGTGGTGCAGGAATGGAGAGAAAAGACAGAGCGTTATCACAGTCCGTGTAAAAAGCTGTAGCTGTCTCTGACAGGTTCAGCCAACTGTGGAAACCTAATCTAATTTACTCCCTGTAAGATTGGTATGCAAGTGGAATTACTTTTAGATTTTTCCTGTTATTTAAACCATGTTTTATTTTATCTCTACTTATTCTCCACTTTAAAGCAATTATATGAAATTATTAATGTTCATCTTATTTCTACTCTATCTTATTTTTGGCCATGTGAAGCCAAAGGGATGGAAGAAACATAAAAGCAATTTAGTTGCATGCAGAGCTTTCATTTTTATTGATGTCAGGGATTTTCACTGCTTCCCTGCTGGTTTAAGAAAGTGGAAAATTGTCATGATCACACAACTTCATCTTCTTTCACTCTTCGGTACAGTGATTCCCACAGGCGTACTTGTACCGCAATTTATTGCAGTACATATCCACATTTTTATATCTGGGAGGAAATATGAAGTCAAATGGGACTGCAAATTTAAAAAATGAGTTTTGATGTTGTGCATAAGAATATTTTTGGTCACAGCAGTAAATGAACTACCAGTTATAATGGACTAGCTGCACAGGACAGTGTCTGACCAATGCTGAGTCTGTTGTTTTACTTTAACGTCTTGTGCTGTGATTGAGTGTGGAAATAGTGAACTTATGCCACACAATTGGCAAATATAGCCCAATCTACTGTAGACAACACAAACAAACAAAAAAAACAAAGTCTCTGTGGTACCTATATTTTCATATGGCTGTTGGGCTTTGTCTGTCAACCCCCCCCCACCCCCTCATCACCATCTTTTACACCTTATCTCAAACCAAAATGTCACAGTTTCACAGGGACAGACTGATGCTTGTTGTTTCCACTTCAGCATCATTGAACATGACCAATCCCCCCCTCCCCCACCCCTCCCCCAGCTCTATGACTTAATAGGTAACACTTAAATGCAACCATGACACAATAGCACAACAATAGCCTCCAATTAGAGACCAATTTTGAAAATTGCAGAGTTTAGAATTTGCGTGAATGTTTTTTAATGGTTCTGGAGCAAAATATAAGTTATACACATTATCTGTAATAAGTGTCACATTTTTTCTCTATAATTCATCATTTTGAGCTGACCTGAACTGTCTGTGTGTGGTGTGACTATTCCTGGCCTGTGTCTCGGAGTTTGCTCTATACACATATACACACACACACAAACAAACATAACGTTCATGCATACATTCCACACACTCCTTGGATTCTTTGTGCTCACGATATTATTTTGTTGTACTTTTTGCTCTACTATATTCGTTCCCCCACTCTTTGTCTTGTCCCCACAGCCAGGTCGAGAAACTGGCCCGACATGAAAATTCTTTCAGCATCTGCTGAAAGCCAAACAGGGGCCTCAAATTGTGCAGCCATCCCAGAATGCACTTTCTATTTTTGCTCCCTAGCCTTTGTTCTGCCTCAGAGGAAAGAGATGAGCCCTGCCCCTCTAATTAAGTGCTCGTAAAAATGCAGCCGAGCTGGGGGTACCCGAGGAATGAGAATGAGTCCTGTCAGCCCGATAAGTGGGGCCTTTCACCTTATTATCTGCAAAATAAAACTTGATGGGCTTCAGTTTGATAAAGGAAATAGGTGTAAATCTGTAGAATTTATTGGAAAACCTGTATTTGTTGAGACAGGCATATTATTCTGTATGTGGCAGGCTTACTCAGTGTCTTGCTCAGGTCAGGAATGTCAGCACAATCGCAGTGATTACATTACAGAAGCTCATCAGTAGTGATGGGAAATGAATCTAGTTTTGCTCTCGGGCAATGTCTTGTCTGCTTTGCCTGTTATTCTCCTTTATCATTAATAAGCTTGGTAATAATAAATATTAAGACATAAATCAAGCTCTATGGGGAATTATTACAGTTTCCAACTAGGCCAGCTCTCTCATGCTCTCACACACTGTTATTACCTGTATGAAATATTGTCTTTGCTGACAGGTTCCTCTGTAGTCTAATATTGTTGCCAGCTTCTCTGGACTTTCCCCAGTTTCATTTATTTCGAGGCCACTTCACACTAAATAACAGAGGAAGACTCTGGGCTCTCTGCAGTCACCACACCTGGGCCTTTGCTTCCTTCCTGCCCTCCCCGGGAATTCTTCACTTTCACCACCTGCAGAGGGACAGTGGTGAGGTGGGAGGTGTGTGTGTGTGTGTGTGTGTGTGTGTGTGTGTGTGAGGGGGGGGGGGTCTAACCCATTATACCTTTCCTCCCTCCCTGGGTCGACTCTGCAATTTTATTCCCTTTCAGTGCCATTAGAGTAACCTGCCCTGGCTTGTGCGGAGGTTCAGTTCTCTTTCATGTCAGCTCAAATGAGACAGCGGACATTTGTGTGCTGGATATGTCCATGTGTGCAGAAATAAGAAGTCACAGATAGAGTAGTAGTGCATGGGTCTTATTAAATGCAGTAGTGGTCGATTCACAATAACTATTTATAACTTTAAGCGTTTAGCTAAAATAATTTTGACTGGGGAAATAAGCCACGTCACAAAACTGATCCACTCATACACAGACCAAACGTTTTATGTTGTTGGTGTCCTCTGCTGGTGGCAAACTGAAATGAAGCCATTTCCTTTCCCTGCAGTTCCAGTAAGTATGTTTCCAGCAGGATCTCCTCACTACTGACTGAGCAGTCATGTCATGACCTTCCTAATCTTTTCACATTCTGTTTTGTGTTGTGGGATTAAAACTACAGCTGGAAGAAACTACAGTTAGAAACCATCCTGGAATTAATACTAAAGCTGTTGAGGGTGTACTGGGTGGTTAGTCACTCTGAACCCACGTTGTAAAACAACCGAGACCTTTTCATTTAAAACAGTGGTGGAGACTTTAAAAATAATTAATGTAATCTATCCATAAGATAGAAAGATGAAGTCATATTAGACTTCAATGAAGAGCTGATACAGATGATAACTACATTTGCTGTGAGAGAGAGTATGAAAAGAAAAAATCTAATTTTTAACAACCAAAAAGCAACAGATAACAAAAGCAACCGTCCAGGTCAGCGTTTTAATTCAAAGAGTTAATGAATCGCCGAGATGACATACATGTTTCCTTCCATTTATTTACAGAAAACATCAAAAAAATGCAATGTCAATATACACATAAGCTGTTCACATGTAGCATGTTATAAACAGAGGCCCAGTATTGTATGAGATACGTATGAGGTACAGATAATAGGTCATGAATTAATAAAATAACAAGTGTGTACATAATGAATGTAGGAATATCAACAGAGCTTTATTGTGGTGGTAGGTCCCTCTCTTTATCAAACGGCTGCACAACACAAAAACTGTCGAAAGGATTATTTTTTTTTTGTCATCATGTCTTACACAATGTCACCAAACACCGCTGACATTTTCTGCATCCCAGAGCAAGTATTTGTTGTATATGTCACAGACAGATGTTACATTTATTTTAGCAATTACAACACTGAGCATTCTCACTTCCCTAACACCTGTGCGATGTTTTTCTCAATATAGCAGCTAGTGTTTTCTTTAAAAGGCAAATTAAATACACAAATTGGTGTCTGCTGATTTATTCCTGATACTGACACACTGCAGTGCTGTTTGTGGCCATATGCCCCTGCAAAGAGGGTAAAATTTGGCAGCTGGAAGTGGAAGCCACTGGCTTCTGTCCACAAAGTACCAACGTGTTTTTAACCAACTCCTGTCAAGTCAATATATATTAGCGTTTCATTAAAATATTTTCTATGGTTTTTCTCATTTTGGCACACACACACACACACACACATACATACACACACACTTTCAATAAACTGTTGCTGACAGTTTTATAAGTGGTCATATTCACATAGATCTTAATAGGAAAATGATTTAACAAGTTCGGAGAAGCCAGCCACATGCTGCACATGTACAGAAGGCTGTGGTTTAAAAAAATAAAATTTTACATTGCATAGATAAAATAAAATAATCCTGTTTGCAATGTAGCCTGTTGCACTACAAAATTATACACATCTTCAGCACTTTCTTTTGTACAACTCCATAAGGACAAGCTCAACGTTAGTGGTGCTTCTATGTTGGCTACATTACAAGATGTTAATGGCTTAAATGAAGCCTGTTTGGTTAAATAGTAGAAAAAAAATAACATGAATAACATGCAAACATAAGTTGTGAGTTTGTTCTTTTTTAAATTGCCCATAAAACTTGTACGTATGAATAAAAAAAGCAGCATTTGTGTTATGTTCTTAAAATATGATGTGAAAGAATATAACTGTATAAGATACTTCAGTTAAAAAAATACAGTTACTTTTTTACTTTTTGTTATTTATTTTTTGTTATTGGCTAATTTACATTTACCTTTACAGGAAAGGAAAACCAAAAGAAACAAGGGGGGTTGTACTACAAGTTACAACTAAATGTCCTGATGCAGTATAGTGTAAATAATATCCAGTTAATATCCAGGGTTAATAATCAGGTCATCACCATCTTCAGTCTATATTTTGTCCAAATGTACAGACGTTCAGTCTTTATTTGCCGTCTGTCCAGGCTCCATCCTACTTACTCTTATGTGAGCCGATCATCACCTTTGAGACAAAGTTGACAATGGCACTTGCTGGCTGCTCAGGATCATGCTCTGCAAACAGGTGACATATATTGTCCATGGAAGTGCCAGTTTTCCTCGCCACAAAGCCGAAAATCCTGCAAAAGGTAGAGCACGTTTAAACAGCTTCACAGTCATCTGCCTCAAACCGACCAAGCCCCCTTAGAAATAACTGATGATCTGAGTTTATCTAAAGTGGTTCATTCAAATTTTCACTTTGCTCTGATGTGAGTCTGGTTTTAAAAAGTTGCCCATCTGTATTCACAATCCAATGTAAAGTTTTCAGAAAGTGATATCTCATTTTACACAAAGTATTTGGAAGAAGAAAAAAATTTAGAAAAACAAGTGTATTTATATACAAGTACAATCAGACTGCAAACCCAGGGTAAAAATAAAAGTGTGAAAAAAGGAAAGGAACACCACGATATATAAAAATAATTACAATAATTATAATATTTCACTTACTTCGCTGAAGGACAGCCATCTTTTTTCCACCTATGTATCAAGAAAAGAGGATAATGGCTAGTTAGAGCGTCAGTTAGTCATTGTCTTATTTGACATTTCACGGACTGATTTGCTGGTATTCCTTTGCTCATGTAATGTCTGGCTCAAGCTGTAATTATCTAGGAAACATTTTGTCATGCCACTCCTTCTCAGAGTATGACAGGTATTTTCTTCCAATAGCGCTGACTAACACTCTTGAAACCCTGTGGTCACATGTGTACAGACTATAAATTAGCAACACTCACTTTCTGTCTTGAGGGTCCAAAGCGCAAAATATGACCGTATTGACATTATAATGTCTCCTGAAGAAAAGCCTTAAAAAAAAAAAAAAAGAAGAAGAAGTTAACATGAGAACTGGTTTCATGTTATCTGTATGGTGTTAAAGTATTTTTTATATTTCTCACTTCCTCTGGTTGTCAGTCAGGGTGATTCCTTGGGAAGAAACCTTGAAGTGGACCACAGTAGAGGTTGGTGGAGGACTGAAGCTCAGTGTCATGCTGGTGGCTTTCTGTACTGCCTGCACACCTGTCAGGGACTCCATCTCCACTGAGCCCAGGTACCACACATTACATGCTGCATGAAGCACAAAGAGTCACATTACACTCAGATCACAACAGCAGAGCAAATAACTGGATAAGTGATAAGGTCCAACAATCCCTAATGACAGGACAGGATAAATGGTTATGTGTGGGTGCACTCATTTCCAAAAGAGTCACAACATTACACACAAGGACTTTGTAAGTGTTTATGCCTAGTGCCGTGTGTCTATTCATAGCAAGTCCCATTTGGACAATTACCTGCACCCTGTTTTAGCAGCTCAGCAGCAGAGTTGGTGACCGATTGTGAGGTATTCTCCACAACATCTTCAAGAGGATCTATGGGAGGAAAAAAAAACAAAACAACCAAAAACACCATAGTTAGATTATTTTGTGAAAACCAAAATATAAACAAATAAAATTACAATATGGCAGGAGCTAAATAGACAGCTTTTAGGTTTTATAGTTAACCACAAAACCAAAATAGTGTTTATCTTCTATTCTAACTACAATCTTCCTCAAGAAAATAAAACTGTGTGAATATTTACCTCTGTCAGGTATAATAAGTTTACAGGGTAGTGCCAAGGGGGTGATTGAATGCTGACAGACCAATGCGGTTAGGCTGCCTGTAAAAGAACGGCACATGAAATCAACATTACAGTGAGATTTGATAATTAAATGATCACATTAATTATTTATTTATTAACTACTCTTACTTAAAAGATCACAGAAAAACTCACTATAGCATTAATAATTACAGTAAAATAGCAACGGCAGGTAATGAGACAACAACATGGTGGATTAACTTTCTAATCACTTAGATGCATCCACTGGACTGCATGTTGAAGATGCTGCAGTTTTACAATACCAGCCAGCGGCACAGTGCACCACACACCAGTAGAGGGCAGTGCTGTGTCTGAATGATACTCTTTGTTGTTGGGTGGCCAATCTACCAGGAGCTGTCACTGTTGTCATGAAACTGTGCAGAGTGATGTCTCTCCAAAGCAGGCGCTCACCAAAATAAGGCTCATTGGGGCAACCCTTCAACCGGACTCCCTTCTGTGTACACTCAATCAGGAAGTGGCGTACTAATTCATTGGATATATCGCCTCCTGTGAGGGGAAAAAAAAAGAGCCGAAAGAGGATACAGAAAGAGATATGAGAGAGAATTATTTCCTCACAATTGTGTGTGGTCTGTTTTGTCTAAACTATTCTCTATCTGACACCCTAGATTTACTCTGACCTAAAAAAAAACTGCTCCAAGTATTTATCTCGGTACTACGTTTTTCGGTACTACGTTTTTCGGTACTACGTAATTTCTCAGCCTAAAAGAGTTACATAAAAGATATTAAATCACTCCATTCTCCTCAGAGATTAATGGGATTAAGATTCAACAGGAGCGCCTCTGAGGGGGCAGGAGGAGTCTATGCGAGGAATGCCTTTGACACAAAGGCTTCGAGAAAGGCCCGCTCCTTCAGGTGGGTTCGGTTTCACACTTGTAAGAACCCACAATGCTCTAAGCTGAGAGTGCGGAGAAGGGCCGTGTCATGATGTCACCACAGGTGCCATTGGACTGCAGAGGGGTGAGAGCAAACAAAAGGACAGGTGTGAGTGGGAGATAAAATGAAAGGGTTGAGTGCGGTGGTGGGCTGGCAGAAGAAGGGCATAAGGGCACCCATTGTACCCTTGTGTGCCTTGTGTGTTGTTTTCTGATGGATAGATAAAGTAATGTGTGAATTTTGTATCACTGATCAATCAGCTTTTTTTTATTTATTTATTATTTTGCATGTTGAAACATGGCAATGTTTGGACAGACTCCCTCAGAGAATTTGCTTTTTTTTTTTTTTTAAGAAAACAAAATCCCTTCCTGTATTTCCTGAAACAAACACACAAGGAAAGTAAATATTCAAGCAACCTGTTTTGAGCACAGTCCCCGGATATAACCCCGGATATAACCCCAGATATATCTGGTTATGTGGGGCAGGGTGCTTCCCAGGAGAAGGCCATGGGATCAGAGCAGGCTTATGGACTTGCCGAATCCTTTGTGAATGGGTGAAACATTAGCTGTACATCTAAGACTATCAGGCAATAGGGGTCTGTTTGGCTTCATTGCGATGATGCCCAGGAGAGAAAGAGAGTGAGGAACTCTTACACACACCACCAGAGGAGGGGACTCTCATGTTCCACTATGAAGTCGAGCACAGTGGGCTGTAACTGTAGATGGCTTTGTGTGGGATTGTGTGATTCCCATGACTACCAGAGATATCTTTACTATGATAATTGAAAGAATGCATTTCAACTTTTTGGTTAACATGTTTAATCCATATTTCCTACTTTTCTAAATGAGTTGATATTTTATACTCTTTATACTAATATGTGAGTCGATCAGGCATGTTGTACCTTTCTTGGTCTGTTGGAGAACAGAGGGTGGAGGCGTAGCCACCTTCATTGCCAGTCCATAAGCCCCTCTGAAGGAGTGGCTGTCCCTCACAATGAAGCAGCCAGGCTCCTTGTCTTTCAAGACTGAAATGGCTGAAGGAAGGGGAAAAAAATCATGATGCTGTTCTATGGTTCTCATATTCGCCTGGACACGATGTGGACACCAGAAGCCTACCTTGATCCCTCGAGATATCTGGTTTATACCAGAATTTTGATGTGTCCTGGACAAATTTTACAGTAACTTGCTTGCTGGCCAGTACATCTGGAAAAAAGTAAAAAAAAGTAAATAAATAAACAACAACAAACTAAAACTAAGTATTCCAGTGTGTTATTCATTCATCAGTACTAATCCAATGGAGCCAGACCTCCGCTTACCTGGCAGAGGTGAGGCTGTGCCCATTGTCTGAGCTGACAAGTCAGGCAACACGTTGGGGAAGGGGATACTAACAGAGCTCCCACTGTGGGGACTTGAGAAGCCGCTGAGGGCTGGAGAGGTCGTTCCCAGTGAATGCTCCCCATCCGACGCCCTCTTCTTCTCAGGAAGAAGAGGGGGCTGTACCTGGGGATGGCTCTGTGACTGGTTCTGTCCATCCATGGCGGTCAAAAGATCTTTGTCCATGCCTCCATTTCCCAGCAGAGCAGAGCTGGAACTGGGGCAGTCTGAGCCATAGCCACTGCCAAAGTCATCCTGCTCATCAAAGCTTTGAGCAGGATTGTGGCTCAGAGCGTAGTGAGGCAAATGTCTTCGCTGGCTGCTTCGAGGTGAGCTGTGGGCGTTGGGAGCCGGGTGGATATGGGGATGGTGCAGTGGGGGAGAGTGGTGGCAATAGTCCTGTGACATGGAGTGCTGTGGTGCTTGTCTGGCAGAGCTGTAGCTGCTCAGAGAGGAGTGGCGGCTCAGGACGGGATGCTCTGGCCAGGACTGGTTCGTGGACGAGCTTGAATTCAGAAAAAAATTGCGTCAAACCTTAATGATGTTAAAACTTTAGTAACAACACAAAGACCCATCAATTCTAACACTAATCAGCATCCTTGCAAAATGGTTGACGTTTGTTTCAGATTTCTACCTGTCTGTTCGCTTCAGGGTTCCAACAGCGGCGGCAGAGTGAGTAGCACTTAGTGTCCTGTGGCAGTTGACAGAGGAGTTTGGCAAACCCTCACCACCTACGTGTCCAATTGTCTCTGAATATTCCCGCGGTTCTGTGAGACGCCAACAAAGACAAAAAAAAAACAAAAAACAAATTGCATTAAGCGTACACATATTGAGTTCTTCAAGACACAATTACAAAACACGAAACACAATTACAGTCTGATGGTAGCTGTTTGTGTATCTAACATTCTATAAATACACAAAAATACACAAAGCTGCAGAAAACAAACTTAGAAACGTAAAATAAGCAGAGACAAACTGACTGTAAATAAATATGATTGTATGATATGGGGGGAAAAAAAATCCCAAGAAAAGAGCTCTGGGTTCGTCCCTGCATCAAACAATCAATGTTGGAGTTGAAATAAAAAGAAAACTGTCCACATGGCCCTGAACCCAGCCATCAATCTATATAAAAACCAATTACCAATTACTGCTGCCACAACCCACAGAGTCAACAAATCAAACTCAGCAGCCAGAAATTAAAAGCCCCCTGACATAATTATCTGAAAGCTTATTTTTAATCGTGCATAGTCTGCAGCATCCAACCCTAAAAGCTCATATTGCAACTCATGTTTTACAGGCTGAGCTTTCTATGGGTATCGTTCACGGGGGCAAGAAGTGCAAAGCCAGGGAAAGAATTTTTTTTTTCTCTTGCCTGTTTCCCGTCTGTGCACACAGAGACAAATGTTTTTTTGTGTAATGGTGACCCACAGTAACCATGGAGATGTGGCAGAGCTGAATGCAGGGATTCTTGCCTGGGTGTCTGAGGTAGGAAGAGGCACAGCGGGGGAACAGATCTGCTCCCAGGCCCTACAGCCTTCAGACATACTGTTCTGATGTCTATGGGAACAAGTCAATAAGGGGTCACTGAAGAGTCAAAATGAAACTACGGGTTTGGATCATTTACATGCAGATAGGTCAAGGCTTTTCTAATCGTGTGCTTCTGTGACCACACTGGCCCAAAAACATGCCTCAGTCAACTTAATTTAAAACAACATAACATTGTCATTGATTAAGATTTCTATTATTAAGATTGATTAAATAGAAAAAAAACATAGGGGCATTATTATGGATAATTTAAATTGAAGTCCAAAAATGCTTCTGCTATAAAAAAAAAAGGTGCTCTAAATACACAACTTTTCTCATTTCTGAAAATTACAGCCATATTTCTTTGTCCACACGCAAAGAAACAGAGCGGGATTGGTTCTAATCTAAAGAATCAAACTGTTATGTCTGAAAAAATTTCCCTTCAGGCTGTGACCAAGCATGAAGGGCAGAGAGCGGTTAGGAATCTCCCGGCTTTTTCATTCATGAGAAGTCTTTGTTTTCGGCCTCTGTCTGAAAAACCGCTAAGATTCCCTGAACAACACTCTCACCATTATTAGGTAAGGCAAGACGGCAGCAGCAGGCAGTCATGGGGTGAAACATCAAAGGAAACTACTGCAATGACCTCTCATTCCCTTTGTCTTTTTGTCACTCACTACCTTTGCTCTGTTCAAAGGAAAAAAACAAAAATATGCGGGGACATTTTTGTGGCAGTGCCATTTTGGTCAATTGTTTAAAATCTTATAATAAGGTGCCTCAAAGCCACAGGCTTTTAAAAAGGTGAAATGTTCTATATCTTTAATTTAAAATGCAATGTCATTGCCGGAGAATACCCCCCAAAAATTGTAATTCTTTGGAAATGCTCTTTTCCTTTTCTTAAACAAAACCATTAGGTTCACAAAGTAAGAGCTTCTTTGCGAAAATTTTCAAGTCGTCCCTCAGATTTGACGAATTTTTCGTAACAGCTTCACATGATGATATTTTCTGAAAAGTCTGCCATGTCAAACGTACCATGGTTTGTTCTGTAACCTCCGTATGACTGCATGCTTGGAGATGGTGTTTGCCTTAGCGGATTCAACTCTGATATGTTTTTCACTGAAAACACATAGGATATAAACATGATATCAAAAATCACACATACATGCTAAGTGAATTATGGAACGCCTTCATGAAGACGCAGCAGGTTTATGTACAGTAGCTACTTACCGTACGGCGTCGGTGGAGATATGGGGAAGGCAGGAGTGGGTGGTGTCATGTCACTCCCAGCCTCAACCCCGCTGTCTAACACAGGGCCCTGTGACCTGTAGTCACTGCTGTCATTCCTGTACAACATGGGATGCTGGAACACACACACATGCACAGACAGTAAGCATGCATTCATGGGGAAAGAAAATACAGCTAGAAGCGTTACACACTGTGCGCACATGTGCTGTTTTTACCTGAGACTGTGGCAGACAGGGGGAGTATGTCCTCTGGCCACTGTACTCCTCGGCCCCACCCCATCCTGAATTACAGAAGCCTGGGTGATCTGTCACATCACTTCCTTGACAACTCAAACTCAGCGGGACACTCACCCGTCCCTCACCAGACTGCACAGCTGGAAACACACAGGTAAACAGCAGCAACTGGGTCGTTAAATGTTCACCGATTTACAGGCACCATTGTCCTCAAGAACGTAACATATATCAAAAAACTGAGAGGAAGTAACAGTGCTTCTAGATCACTATTCAACTGGAAAACACTCGTTTGAGAAACAATGGCAAGAAATTATCATATCATTAATACAATTCCGCCAAACCTTTAAATCAACAATTTTAAGACTGGATTATTGCGCACTACTAAAATTTGCCGCTGTTTTGACAATCAGAGTAGTTTTAGTTCACATTCTAACATAGACAGCTTTGTTGCTGGAGTTAGCCATTAAAATGAGCTCTCTCTGGAACAAAGTTGGGAACTGACTACATTTTTATTCTTTCAGTTCATAAACTGTAATGGCCACACCGCTACTCCCATAAGGTGTTTTCAGAGGACCGGACAGCTGAGGAATTCCAAGGTCTTGGCCGGTGGTGTGGAGCATGTGTGTGTATGTGTGTCGAGGAGGTGCTGGTAGTGGTGGTGGTGGGGGTGATGGGGGGCGGGGGGGTTCAGTGTTGTGACAACTCTGATGAGTGCTGCCATTCAGCACCGAGGTGTTAATTTGAGCCCTCCCAGTGAGCTTGGCCTCTCATCCCTGAAGAATGCTAATGGTGCAAAAGTGCTACTGCCGGGGGTCATTACTCACTTGGTCTGGGGAGAATATGGATGACACAGACAGCGTCATGCATGCTTGGCGATGATTCTCTCTGCTCACTGCTTTTCATGTTCTTACAGATTGCACATCTGTCTACAGGAGAGTACGTTAATGTGTATCACTGATCCCCGATAATGTGTGAAAGTTTGTCAGTATGTTGGTTAAGACGTGTGTGAAACAGTCATGGGTGCCGGCAAGCATGGATCTGAATGGTTAAGATACTTTGATGAACACATGATTTCTCTCCAATGACTCACTTTCAGTGCTATAATTTCTGCGTAAATGACCTCAGGAGAAGGGAGGCAGTAGAAATCTGGCTGACATCATTTCTGCCAAGGTAGTTGTTAGGTAGTTGGCTTGTGTTGCTGGTCATCCTCCAACTTACTGAGCTTTTCTCACCTCTCATCAGTTGCTGTACATGAGCAGCAGCTAGACAAAAATACTGTAACCTCGATCCACCATTTCCCATCATCTCCCTCGCCCACTTAATGTAGTCATAAGTTTTGCTTTACCGACAGTGATAAATTATCCATGAAATCAAAACATTCATCAGCTTTGCTTTCCCATAAACAACTATCAGTGCCAATTTCATGTAACAACACAGCTCTGCAGACTGAATTTGAGCCAACATTAAATCCAAACGATCCATAGCGTAATAAGTTATTTGCAAATAAGAGAGCTATAGCTTTCCAAGTTTGTTTTCCTGGAAGGGTTCTTCAGCGTAGGTGATATGCACAGACAGGTATGCCTTTGGAATCAAACAGAAAAAAACGTTGCCTCCGGGCTCACTTGTTCTTCTTCTGGAAATTCCTCAGGCCTCTCTATCCTGTGCCCCTTGCCACCACATGTACGCTTACTGGAGTGTGATTTACACACTGCTAACATTCAGACAGCTTTCTGTATTTTCTCTGCCTCACTGGCTTTCAGCTAAAACCACGTAACACATCACTTTCACACACATGATTATTGGAGCCAAAAATACTGAACCTCCAAACCTCTAATGCTGAGCCAGAGCTGACATAAAACCAAGATAGTCGTCAGCAAATATGACCAAAAAAAAAAAAAAAAAAACTCAGGGTGAAGCAAACCTTTACACAGTGGAGCTTTGTAGTCAAGCGATTTCTATGCAGTGTGTACAGCATGGTGATAGAAGTGGACACATTTATTGACAGAATCACTTTTGCAATGTTTCAAGAGCACAGATGGCATCCAAGAAAATGGTTCTGAGATCATTTTCATCAGGGATGAAGTGGAAACTAAGTGCTGGATACTATAGCTACAAAAATCATGGCAATGCATAACTTATTGACGCACAACGAACCTGAGAACAACAATAAAAAGGGGACATTTCAGTACCATAGCAACATACAAGTGATATCAAAGAACTTGGATATTTCAAAGTGCAATGCTGTACAACAACAACAACAGGACACCGTAATGAGGAAAGATCTACTAGAGATGAAAGATTGAATGAAACAAAAGCATTGTAGTGTGCAGGGAAGTCTGAGAGAAACAATTGTTTGTAGGACTGATTTTGTAAGTGCCTCTACTCCCCTGTACGCAGTCGCTAAAATCAAACACTGAAAGACAGCAATGCTCAGAAAGTTTGATGACAGCTGCTCTTCTTCTTTTCATGTACGATACTGATCCTGTAGTAAGATAGCTCTACAGACAAGTCTGGGCGGTGCTCCTTCTTCAGAAACATACTGAAAACATCTGAAAACCTGGCAACAACCCTGCTATTTCTGCCATTAAAGCACGCCAGGTGGGGGAAGGAGAGGTGTGCTTTGTTGAGTGAACTTTGGGGAAGGAAAGCTGACTCTCAAAGGCGCGACTGTTTTAAAATAGTCTCGGCAGGTTTAGTGAAGCTGTTTCACAGCTTTTATCCTTCCCAAACATGTTGGACATTTCTAGTAAAGCAGCTGTTGTGGTTTCATGATAATCTGTCACACATTTCATTTTATGACCACACTTCCAGATCACACCACATCATCACCACCACAACCAGACTGTCTGACTCTCTTACCTGTCTGCTGCGTGTTTTTCGGGGCCGCTGCTTTATTTTCGTTGAATCTGAGATTGATGTCGTTTGAGCATTTGTCGGACGAGCTGTTTCTGTGCATGCTGCCATTCCTCTTGACGGAGCTCGATACGGGCACAAACGTGGGATCCAGGTCCATGATCAGCTGATTGAGCTGGTCAATGGAGTTGTCGATGTCCATCGTTAAGGATTTGAACTCTTCGTCCTGTTTGTTGTTGTTGTTATTGTTTATTGTCTGTTCCTTGTGGGACGCCGTGACTCTCAGAGCGTCCACTGTTGTGTCCCTCATAGGGCCTTGTGGTTCAGCAGGCAGGCCTGCACTGGGTAAGTTGCTCCCCTGCTTGTTCCCTGGGTATCTTTCAGTATCATTTCCTTCTTCTGGCATGTAGATAAACTTCTGTGCGGTGACCATCTGTTGCTGTCGAACCCAGGACTGTGTGGAATAGCTTCCCTGCCTGTAGACATGCTGCTTCGGTATGGGAGCGCTACTGGGATTAGAGGAAGCCACAGAGTTGCTCTGGGAGCTCAGATAGCCCTTTCGAGCCTCCGTATAGGCTCTCTCATATTCCTCCATGGGAGGTTGAGCCGGATGGTGGTGGTGGTGGTGGTGGTGGTTGTGCTGGCTTTGGCTCTGCTGTTCCTCTCCCCCAGGACTCCCAAAGCCGTCCGACAGCAGGGAGTTCTGACTGCTCTTGTGGCAGGAGGATGACAAGGTCCCCAAGCTATCTACACTGTGCAGATCATGACTTGTAATGACCTCATCATCCAGAATGTCTGTTTCCCTCTCCCTAGGACGGGGGTTTCCATTGATGTGCACTTGGGCTGGGACAATCTGCTGGATGCCCACCCTAGGGCTTTGATCGTCCATCTCCTCCAGCGAGGGCTCCTCAAGACCAAAGCCACTTAGGAGGCGCTTCAGCTGGACCTTTTCCTGCTGGCTAGGGCCCTGGTTGGCCCTGATGGTGGCAGTGGAAGCAGCAGTGGTGATGGGTGTGGGTCTGTCAGCCCACAGGGAAGTGCTTGATAGGCCCGAGTCACTGCTGACAGAGAGGGCGTGGTCGCTGTGGTCAGGGCTGGAGGTGGCAGAGGTTGTGCGGGCCCCTTGGCTCAGCGTTGCCTCTCCTCCACTGGGGCTCCTCTTACTAGTTGCTTTGTCTCGGGTTAGGCCTTGAGAGCGTGGCGCTGCAAAATAGAAAAGATGCAGCGCTTCATACAGTCAGCTGGTATGGGCACACGAACACACAGAGACACACAAACAGCAGACGCACACACAGACAAACACAAAACCACACGTAATGCAGGACTCCAAGAACAAGCACAGTCATGCCATTCCACAAACTCCATCATCCACAATCTGTTATTGACAAAGCTCAACACTTACAATCACACCTCAGCTAAAAAAGACAACATTCCAGAGAGAAACATGAATTATGTAACTGAATAGAGACAAATCACCTGATTTCACCCTCTAAACCAACCTTATTCCAACCAAAGATATTCTGATAACAACTTCCCTCTCTCCCACCAGGTCACAAGGTCAATTGCTAAGGTACTAATGTATGCTGCACACACTCTGGTTACATAATTGATGTCAGGTTATTTAGTATGCCGCTACAAGAGTCAGATGGCCGTGCATCTTCAGAGTCTGACCCCTGCATTCCTCACCCTGCTGTGATTAAGCCTGCCTACTCCCTCTAAGCTGCCCCTTGACTCCCAACATATGTCCAAACAACTTCCTTAATCCTCAGAAGTAACATAGAAATCACAAAGGTCACTCATGACAAAGAGAAATAAAAAAAAAAGAAAAAAAAGAAATTCTAATCAAGCCTTTCTGGTCTCACACAAAATGAATACTGGAGCAGAATTTCTAGTCCACGTACATTGGAAGTGTGGTCAAGTAAGTAAAACTGCTGTTACACTGTCACTCCTCAACAAAAGAACTGGAACATGACTCCTATGCTTCTCCCTAAATCTGCCGCCTTAAGTACTTGCCTTTCAGTCAAACTATGACTGGAGGATCTGAATACCAGACATGCATGATAAAAGGTCCCCCTCCTCTTTTTTTCCTCAAGAAAGCTCCTGGATGAATGCTCCCCTCCCCTTTCCTCACCCCCGCATACGGCCTTGAGCAGCCTTGGCTCGGGGCTCCATGCAGGTCAGTTCTGCCGGGAGTTTTCCAACAAATCCCTCTCGTAACGTCCCCCGGAGGAAGATGTGAACAGGCTTTAAGACGGATGTTTTCCCCTTTTCCGTCAACACTGGTCATCTTGCCTCTTCTCTGTTACCCCTGTCATCCTACCTAACATTTCCTTTCTCTCCCCCCACTCACGGCTGCCCATCTGTCTTCAGAAAAAAGAAAGAAAAGAAGAAACAGCCTTACCTTTGTGGCCACTGCCAGGTAAGAGCACAAGACAATTCCCATCTCCCGTGAAGTAAAACTTGAAGGGGAGAAAAGGCCACGCAGGCACATGAGAGCTGACATGGCTTTTAGCCAGGAAATAATGGTTCAGGTCAGATCAAGAGAGGTCGAATAAGTTGGCCCTGCTTTCTTTCTCTACTGAGAAGGTGAGAGTGTTTGCACTCTACACAAGGGGGACCTTGAGATCTCCAAATAAGGACAGAGGAATGTAAACAAGTGGGGTGGAGTTTAATGTTGGGGGCGGGCCAGAGGAAAGCAGTAACTGGACCTCTTGCCCCGCGTTAGGGGACTACCCCATCGGGGGGGGCAAAGAAAGAAAAGGGAGAGGGCGGCACAGAGAGGATCAGAGAATGAAAACAACATTCCTGCAGCTCCAGACTTTTTCACACTGTAAAAAGACACTTTTTAATTAAAGCAATCCTCGTCTTTTACTTGGAGCTCTGGGCAATTCTCATGAAAAGCAGCGGCGGCAGGGTTGTTTTCCTCCCACTTTTGCATGTCTTGAAATTACACGCCTGTTCTCCTGATGTACAATATCACCATGAAACAGATGGGCTTTAAACTCAATTATGGGGTTCAACAATTGTTATAAAAACTTTTTTTTTTTTTAAACCAGTATTATTGGTATAACACTGACATAAACAATCCCATAAACGGTTAACCAAATATGTCCTTAGCTAGCGAGCTTGAGAAAAGCAGTCCAACCATTTATATCTAGCGTTCACAATGTTGGTTGGTGTGGTACAGCAAGGCCCTGAATAATCCACCAATTACAGTGCAGAGAGCGGCGAGACCGTAGCTCTTCCACTAACATCACAGAAGGAGGTCTGGTCACGTATGGCTAGGCAATTACCCAACCCTTTCCATTCCTTCTCAGTTATTCAAACCATCTCAATGCCAGACTGTGAGCGAAACGCATACTGACAATCATCATCATCGCTTTCTTCCGCCCAAGCTCTGACTTGTTCCTCCGATGTGCAGACGACAGCTCTCTGGTATGTGTTGAAATCCTGCGTACTATCTGGACACACTGTACATACAGCAAGTGGACTACACAGCCATAGTGGTATCAGCCCCTGAAAATTCATTAATGAATTATATCTTGACAGTTAATGCTCCAGTAGAAGAGATCCAGTCAATCCAGTTGTGTTGGTGGTGCACAAAATATGGAAAAACAACATTACAAAATGAAATCAACACAAACAGTTCTTCCCAAAGGTAGAACCATCCACAGACGTTGCAGTTTTCAGACAAATGAGTTGGTGCATTAGACAACAACTTGTCCACGCAGGAACTCTGAATGACGTGATCTGTGACATGTTTCAAATTGTTTGCAGCATACTTTGTGTCAAAATTATGTTCAGTTTCTCAAAACATTTTATTTATTTAACAACTTCACCAAAGACATCCCATTTGCATGCAGCCAAAATTATACTAATCTCGTGGTTTATCTTTAATTTCATCGCAGTTTATAATGTGATGAGTTTATATCTCTTCCGAATGCTGTTATTATCTCTTCAGACATGATTTTTAAGCATTTTAAAAATTATTTTCCTCCCATAACATGGAACTACATTCTACAGACAGAAACAATGACTACAAAGATTAAAGATTGAAAGTAAGGTCTCTGGATTATTCATATTTGGGACACCAACTATGAATTTCTAAATTCTAACTTTTGAATGCTCAAACAATATTAAATTAACCCTCATTGCATTGGAATGGCAAAAAAAAAAAAAATCAGTCAAATCAAATCTCAATCAAAGAAATTCATGCAGACATGACAATCTGCATTTTTACGTGCAACTATTTCTTAAATTGGAATTTGAGTGAACCAGCCCTTTAAAGAGGTATGAGATGTAGAGAGCCTAAACAAATTTCATGTTACTACTTATGCATGATCTTTAAATATAGATGAAAAAAAAAAAACAAAACTACTATTTCCATGAAGAATGAGGAATGCTGAGCATTCAAAGCCAAAAGACCAATTTTGAAAATAAACTCAAGCAAACAACTTCCCCGGAAAAAACAATCTTTTAAAATTCAGCTCTAAATTCACACATTGAGATAAACACACTCACTGGTGATTGAAAAGCCATTGAAGTAAATTAGGTTTTCTTTTCACAACCTTAGCACTACAGTGGCAAAGGTTTTTGGACTTGCTCCTCCTGAGCCGTCTGTGAGTGACAGCCACTCAAAGACAAACTGGGCCTGCTGCAGGACTGCTGGTAAGTACATGTAGAATTCCAACAAAGCTCCCAGTCTTCCATCCCAGATGTAATGTTTACGTGAGAAAACAAGCCTGTAAATATCCCACATGAATGCTTTGCAAAAAGAAAAAAAAAAAAGAAAAGAAAAAGAGAAAGTATCGCTTCTTTGTTCATGTATTTTCTGAGCTTTGATGAATTCTTAAATTTGAGTGCTTGCTCTTTGATTGCATTCCCAGAGGTGCTGCATAAAATACTATATGAACGTGTTGGGGATATTTAAAGTGAAAGCTTAAAGAAAAAAAAAATGGGGGGGGGCAGTTAATTTTCATAAAACTGCTTATAAAAACACTCAGCGAATACTGGGAAAGGGTGGATCTGAGTTTTAATGCCACTACCACGTCGCTCTATTCTGGGAGGTTGTTGTGAATTCTGTGGTTGAGTGGAGAGCAACAACCACAGTGAGGACGGGACGCCCCAGCAGGGTGGCTTTGAGTTCGAGTGTGTGTGTATAAATATATATGTGTGTATATGTATATATATATATATATATATATATATATGTATGTGTGTGTGTGTGTGTGTGGGTGCACAGGCGCTAGCGTGGCTGTGTGTGTGGGATGGTTCAAGCATGCCTATTCATTTGATGAAACAACAAAATAGAAATCTCTTGAGAACTAGCTGCTCTTCCTCTGAAACCACCACTCACTGCATACAACAACACTCCTCCTCCCTGTCCTCCACAAAGAAACAACACCGCGTGCCATACCAATCATTCTGCAATCTTAAGACCTTCTTACACAGAGGTAAGGTTTTGCCATAATAAAAAGGCAGACAGGCACTGTGGAAACAAAACTTTCCTTCCCCCTCGTGAGTAAAAACTCCTGCTACCAGTGACTGCAAACTAAACTAAGCCTGTGTTGACCATGTGTGCATTGTAAAGCAGTCACACTGTCAATATCTTGGGGCACAGGACCTACCATGCTGTTTTAATTGACTGAGAGAACTGAGAGTTGTATATGTAGCATGTATTTGTGTACATAAGAAAGAGGGGGAACATACTGAATAGTGGAAAAGCAACAATAGTAATTAAATCCCATAACAACACCCTCTGTACTCTTTTTCCATTCATAAAACAACCACTGATATTTTTGCTCAGGTAGCGTCTGATTAAGAAGAATTTGTTAGGCACTGTTACAACAAAATACTGTGAGTCATGTGGTGACTAATGCAGCGGAGCAACAGTACCTTCAATATCACAGATGTTCTGGTAGGAGTCCCAGCGGGTGAGAGGATCGGCTGTGTTGTAGTCCACAATTACATCTGCCCCATTCTGCCACCTGTCAGCACCTGGAGCCAAAATAACATCAGTGGATACATCATGTTACAGTTCTTTCCCCTCAATATAGACTTTAACCACTACATTTGACAACAATTTCCAGTTTACAAGCCTCAAGATGAGTTGCTAAAGTTTTAGGAAAATAGGTTTAGTTTCTTGCCAAGAGTTATATGAGAATGAATCCACAGCCAGCAGTTAGCTTAGCTTTACAGAAAGACGAGAAACAGGCGGAAATATCTCAGTGTGCTCTATCCAGAAGTAAAATAACAAAAGATTCCTTCAAACAGTTTATTTGTTTGTTTCTTTATAAGGAATGAATGAATTAACAAACCGCATATAATGTGTTAACTGCTGAGTTTTACAGGGACTGACAGGCAGTTCTTCTGACTCGCCACAATAAAGCAAATAAATTAATTTCCCAAATATTCAACTGTTCATTCCAACAGACTGCTTCAATGTATCATGGGCTACTGACAAATAAAATATCCCATTTTTGAGCAACATTAATTACAAAGGCTGGTAGCATATATCAAACTCACCAGTCTGACTCCAGCAAAGGTCTGCGGCATAACATTTTGAAAACAGTGTTTAATATCAAAAGGTGTGCAAATACACATACGGCCAAAGACCCATACAGCATAGTTTCATTCCTGTGGGGATCTGGGGCAGCACATGCTGTGCTCCTTTACCCCTCTGTCAGCACACACTTCACACTACATTTCCCCTCGGCAGCATTCCACATCCCTTCTCACCAGGGGGCAGAGAGGGAGGAACAGAGCACAGGATGAAACAAATGGAAAAATGGAGAAAGCACAGAGTCTGTTTTTCCCCAACTAGGCAAGTTTTAAAAAAGATTCAACTTCGGTATATACCTGGAATTCTCTCTGGTCCCTCAGAGAACACCAGTTCCACTTTGCCATAATCTGGGAATCTGGGATCTGGAATATAAGGCACACAGGAATGTTATTGTCATGCAGAAATGGAAAGATGAATGGTGTTGTCTGTGAGCAGGATTCTCTCAGTACACGTAACATGTTTAGGAAAACAAGATTATTGGTCTCAAAGTGCCAAGTCTAAATTAAGTCCAGACTCTGCTGTTCAGATGCTGCGTGGAGCAAGGGAGGCGCTGTAAACTGTGGCGGCACGTCGAGACCTGCTCTTAGGGTTTGTTTGTTTTGTTTTTTCCCTCCTTCCTAGGTTTACCTTTGCTTGCAGCCTCCATGTCTTCTTTTTCAAACATTAGGTTGTAGCCCTGCACTGCTCCCGTGTGGAACTGCAGCCGGAAAATAACTTCGCGCTCAGAAGTGAGGTCACTTTTGTGATAGCATTTAATCTACAAAAATGGAAAAAGGAGGATTACTTTAATGAGAACTGCTCTCCAAATTTCTGAAAAGGTTTTTTGTTTAGTCCCCCCCCCATACCATGATGTCCCCTTTTAGAAGCTGGGCAGGCTCCAGGGTGATGCATATCCGGTCTCTGTGGCCTGGACCGATGTGACTGTAACAAAAACATCAAGAGTCAGTCGATATAAGCCAGTGTTTGAAAGCAATCAAAGATATTTACAGAGCAGTAACTGAAAATTAAAATCTCCATTAAACTAACTTAAACAGAAAATTGCTTTAAAGTAGTCGAACAATCTTTGAAGTAAACAGTAATGTTCAAATTACTGTACCACATGTGAAAACTACTTACTAGATTCCAGATGAATACACTGCTTGCATTCCCTGGTAAACCTTAATGTAGGGACAGCAAACTGAAAAAAAAAAAAAAAAAGATTAAAAACATTAGATACATGTTTGTTGCTTTGAGATGGTGACCTCAAGAGTAGCTCCTCAGATTGGTTTGCTCACAGCTAACATGTCATAAGATGTTGTGAGAAAAGGATTTCAGTTCCACAATGTGACAAAAACCTCTGTTGTTGCAGCGAAATGAGCGAAAACAGCTATTTACATGTAAACATGGGTGTGAATCCCCACAGGTTTACTGGGAACCCAGAAAGGCACTCTGTTTATGCAAGTGCTTCAATCTGCCTGAGCGTGTGCATGTGAACGAATTGGAAAAAGACGATATAAAATACAGATAAGTCTCCATCTTGTTTACGGCTCCACCTCTGATGTGGTTGATGTGGGAGCAGCAACTGTACTTTCAATTGGGATCTGCAGTTGTGTGTAGTGGTAAGCAATATACAACAAGAACCTCCAGTGGCGTCGAAGTTTGGCATCCCATGAAGGACAACGCAGTGCAGGAACAAAGCGGAGGCATTGATCTTCATGGAGCCACTGAGAAGACTGTTGAGAATCCAAACATACCTGACAAGCAGAGAAACTGGTCAAAACAGGTCAAGTTATTCTGTCTTTCAGTCTCAAGGGTCAAGCTCCACAAATGCTCGCTCCTACATTTTCCATGATGCGATTTGGTCAACAAACTCACAAAAGCCTGTTTTGAATATGATTTCAATAAAAATGTTCTATTTCCTAGCCGAAGGTGAGAAAACCCTGATCACATTGCGCCGGTTATTTAAGATGAGAATAGGGGTATTATCTTTCTCCGCTTTCTGAATGTGTGACAGTCAGCAGACAGCATTTTGGAAACTGTGGTTCCTTTCATTAAATGATCAAATGGATTTTTGTATTTCGAGATTTGTATTTAAAAAGGAAAAATCTCATCTGTCGCTGTTTACCACAGAGGAAAATTTTGTTCAGATAAACATGACAGCTCAAACTCAAGACACCAGCTCAGTTTAAGAGTCATCAGTGTGAACAATAATAATGAGTCATAGTGATGCGGGTTAGGATTACACCAGGTTTCCATAGGAACCCCTTCTCATTATAACCATCAACAATGGTGAAGCTATTCAATGGCAAACACACAAACAACACTAAGACACCCAAAGATTCCCATTAAATCAGGTGCGTCGGAGGCGTGAGTGTGTTTGAACAGAGACGTGGGCCAACAAAACAGCAGCAACAACACATGGTTAGACGCATGCTCTGTGCAGAAGGGCGTGCTTGTGTTTTGGGTTTTACCGTTTCTGCGAAGGTGTCATCAGAGCTGAGACCTTATCATCGTAGTATTTCCTCATGGCGAAGCGGTCCAACGCCTGATCAGCACTTTGAGGGAGACAGGGAGATGCGTTAAACACTTTAGGCAATTATGACTTGACAGAGATTACACTCTGCTGCTCTATAATTGAATGGTGTTAACCCTGACTTCAATTAGGACAATGCACACCTACCCACACCCACACACACACACATAAACATGCATAATTGACAGGAGTGAAAGTAACCAGAGAGACAGGGGATTCCAGCAGAGAGGAAGAGAATGGCAGCCTTAAGTAAACATGGAGGGGGAGAGGAGGACAGAGAGAGACCATAGTGTGTGCACAGCCCGGCTGTTCAGACAGACCTAAAACCAACAGGCGCTGGAGCCTTTTCACCCCAGCTCTGATGCTCTCTCATCGCCCCTCTCCCTCTGCTCCACCCCGCTGAATCTATTCTATTGTAAATCTGCCTCATTGTTTTCCTATCTCTTCCTCTACTCCTCTTTTTGCCCTCTGTCTTTCACATTCACCTTCACTGACCCGGTCTCCTCTTAGCGGAACACAACCACTAAGGGAAGCGAGGGATTGGCCGAGTCAGAGGCTGATGTGTGCTCATGTTACAATGTCTGCCGTGCGCGGAGAGACTCTGCAGAGCGGCAGAACACCAGGCTGTCTCCACATGTTTGTCGCATGTCTTGACTTTAGGGCTCAGTGAAGCACCAACCTCTGTGAATTTCTTTGACTGACAATGGTTAGAAAATGGGTTAAAAGGGTTTTCTTCACGATGAATAGATTTCATGAAACTGACACTTTGGCCAGAAGCTATTACAGTAACGAACATGTTTCCAAGTTGATTCATGCAATTCAATACGGGGTGATTCATGGCTTAAATTGTGTGGTTTCCCTTTTTACTTTGAAAGAGGGAACTTTTCTCTGACTCACTTTCTGATTCACCTTGACCCCAAATCAAAAGGGGTAAATAAATCAGCTGTGGTTAAGCAATGACATTGCTTGTGGTCTACAAAATGAGTCTTCATGGGTTGTTGCACTGCGCTGTTGTCGTTTGCTGCCAGCTATGAATGTGGCACACAAATTATGGTGACTCCTGCCATTTACGGTCCAATACCATCAAAAATATGAGACATAGTGGTGGTTACCTTGCCGACACATCTGTGAAATGCACAAAAGATGAAATGACAACACCGATCCGACCCTTGCCACCCTGAAGGAACAAGAGAGATGATTCACTACACATTCAGCTTTTGTGGATTTACTCTGCCTCTGACGCCACAAACATACTGTGAATGACGGGATCCTACAAAAGCAAATAATTTTCTGCCCAAGTTAGAACAGTTTCCAGAGAGAATGGCATCCGAACGGTTATTATAAGAAAGAAGACAAGTTTATTTCACCCATAGCTAAAAAAAAAAGAAACAAAAACAGATGTATGTGCTGTTGCTACTGACAACACATGACCTGTAAATGCTTACCCTGCAGTGTATCACCACCACATGTTGAGGGTCAGCATTGAGCCAGCTCTCCATGGCCTTGCAGATGGTACAAATCTTATCCAGAGGTGGAGCATGGAGGTCCGGCCAGCCTGTATCTAGAGTCTGAAAACACACATCATACATTGCGAACAGATATCATATCTTTCCGCACAGCCACACCTTCCGTCCCAATGGATTACCAGTCAATATTCTGATGTTTACGGTTGTCTGGTTGGACACGGCTGAGGATGTGCAGGCTCTACCCTGAAACATTGTGCTCTGTTCTTTTCCCGGACTGATAACGCATTGATACACTCATCCTATCAGTATTTTTTTTTTTTTTTTTTTTTTATACAGATGATAGTAACTTCAACTTACCTTGGGATTCATTTTAGAGAGATCATGTCTTCTCTCTGAGAGGTTGATGATCTAAAGAAAAAAATTAAACAAACCCTATGCTTTAATATGTTGATGTGGCATCATCTTTAACGACTTACTGTGACAGTATCATGTGACGAAAAGATGAACTAAGCGCCAGATCAATACTTTTATGTCAATATTTCAAGCAAACCCATCAGACATCAATATTGTTTGAAGTCTGCTGTTGCCAAGAGTCAAAGTGCAAAGTGAGACACTGAGTAGCACATGGATGAGCACTGACCAGGTAATTATCCGCATGCTTGGATTTGAGCATTCGGGTGACATCCTTCAGGTTATGTGAGTAGATCTCTTCTGAGCATCCCCGAGGGAAGGACACGGCAATGATACGCTCTGTGATATACGTGAGGTCGAGTTCATATCCCTCCTCCATCCCTGAATCTGGGAATTTCCTGTTAAAAAAAAAATTATAGCAGACCTGCAGTTGGATAAGGTTCTTCAAGCACTACACCATAAAGTCACCAACTTTAGGCAGGTGACTTCACTCAAGTCAATATTTGATGGTCAAAGTCCTCAGCTTTAGTCATTGTGCCCATGATTCCTGAAGATATCTTCAGAGAATGACCTCAATTCCAGACTGAGATTGTGACATTAGTTGTCTTGTTTGCACAGCAACAGTCGACAGAGTGTGTCACAAGTACCGTACTGTTTTCCAAAGAAACATATCAGAGGCGTTTAACATGAAAGATGACTGTTTCTTATCTGTACTGCATTAGCAGATAAGGTACAACGGTTTCCGGTGATTGCACACCAGCAGTCTCATTGACCAAACTCAGTCAGTTGGAGTTACAATGAGTTTTGAAACTTTTAAACAAACTTTCAAAGAATTCCAGCTAAAACCAGTTGCCATAAATCCCTGAGAGATGGCGTGTCTCTGTGACTTCATTACCATGAACTTCCTGTGGTGATGGTCTGGACCCACAGTACGCACACACACACACACACAAAGACACCACTGCCATCACACCCATACAGATCCCTTACCCTATTATCTAGTCATCTCTGTATGCTTTGCACTGGTTTTCAGTACTGTTGCTGCAAACACTGGTGCTGACACTGCATAAGTCGATAAATCAATAAGTCAACTGTTTGCAGCATTTATCCAGTCTGTCCAGCTTTGGGGATTTGCTGGTTCTTTATTTCTGCGTGACTATAAAAGTAGCACATTGAAGTTTTTACCCCTTGGTCAGAAAAAATAAGGAAAGTTTAGACATTTAGACAGTTAACTAAAAACATGAAAATAAAAAAGGTGATTTTTGCTGAAAGGCACGATTTACTGTGTTATAGCCCTCTGCGCTTAAACAGAAAAATCTTGGTCTGTTAATTCAATTGATTGCTGCAGAAACTGGGTGCTCTTGTGGTTTCATTGTTTTTTTTTTTTTTTTAAATACATTTTAGGTGACTCTTGGCTTTTCTGACTTGGTGTTTTCAGGTGTTGTTTAGCTAGTTTATAGCATTTGCATTTAACAATAATAAAAAAAAAATTCCAGTTATATAATATGTATAATATGTATCATATTTCTATTTCTCTGATTTACATTGTTTTTCTATCATTTATTGTTACTGTAGACTAGAATGGTCAGGGCATCATACAATAAAATAATAAGAACAAATAAAAAAACTTTTTTCTTCTTCTGAAATGGTTTTCAAAATAGGTGAATATATACATCAAACACTACTTTATTACAGATCAAGATTTTGTGCCAATAACTAGGTCACAAACATCTATCCGTGATTTCACACACTACACATTTTCCAAAACAGAAATACATTCTCACAGTTCGCGAACACATCACCATCCTTTTCGAATTACCCCAGTTGTTTGTTGTGATTATCCGCAGTCGAGAATGCATCCGTCAATTAAATCTGCTATGACTACAGGCTACAACCCAACACTTTGAAGGGGGCCGGGGAGGTAGCTATAAAGCAGGGACAGTGTAGCCACAGTTTAAAGCAACCCTCAGAGCGGAATGAAAGAGGCCATGTCAAAGAGGAGGTCATCACTCGGGGAAACAGGGCTGGGCGTATTGTGAGTGTGTGTGTGTTGGTGGAGGTGGTGGGAGGAGAGATAGGTCCTCAGGGATTGTTGGAACTAATAGCAGGGTTAGTCTATTTCCCCTTAGACTCCAAGGAGAAACTGTTGACTAATGAGAAATTAATGAACAGGTTGGCCGGTACTTAGGCTATGTGCGTCTCCAGGGCAGGGATACAGAAAGAAGCTTCGGCAATGTTTTGGAAGTGTCAAAGTACTTGTGCCAACTAGAGACAGGAAGGCTTTCTAACCAACACTTAACCTCTATGTGACCCAGGAGTGTGAAAGAGTACTACTTAATGAACTTGGTGCTGCTAGCACTAAACTTACTATTTTTCTCTCTTGGAGGAAATTAGGTGAAAATATTGATACTACTCTCATGTATAAAAGCAAAAGAATGAAGCAATTGTTTTTAGCCTGTTAGCGTATATCAGCATAAAGAATGAAAAAAGGGGGAAAAGTCTGTCCAAAGGTAATAACAGTTGCAAAATCTGCTTACTGGAACGACCAAAACTCACAAATGAGCACACAATATCTAGTACATTTAATCTACACAACAAAATAGCTGTAAAACAACAACCAGCTTTATGGGTCAGATTTTGACTATGGTATCAATCATGTTGTCTACTTCTAAGTACAACAACAATTCAACAAGTCTATTACTCATGATGTTCAGGTATGCATATAAATATAAAATAGAACTATAAATATTTGAAGGTAACTACATACAGGAAAATAAAGTTTGGGGTCATTTCAATTAAAAACTATGAAGCTTCACAAGCTGACACGGCAGAATAGATGATAACATCTGTGAAAAATGAACTTCAGGTTTATTAATTTCACATGAATTTTTCATGCCCAGCACGGCATAATCAACATCCCTTTCCTCCAAAGACCTCGCTCCCACTCATCATTCAAGCCAATGCAAGTGACTTGCCCAAGCACGCACTAAAGATAATTGGTCTTTAATTTGCACTGACTGCTTTTGTTCCTGGTTTGAGGCACAGCATTAGTTCACAAAGGCAGAATAAGCAGTGCCAAGGAACTCAAATCCCAAGCCCACCCATGGCACTGTGAGAGCAAGTCTGGTAGAGGAGTGGGGTAGGCACAAAGATTCAGGAATAGGGGTTGCCAGGTCTACTATGTACAAGCTGTAACAGGTTTACTAAGGTCAGGATGTTGGGGGATTAGGGTGTGTCTGGCTCCCCCAGCTCCAAACTCTGCAGGTAAGAGCACGACTAGACTGCGTGGGTGCTGTCAGCCACGTTCTCACATGCATGGCCAGCTTCAAATGCCTTTCTCTCAATTGCCCAGAACAACACTGAGAAGAAATTCATCAACCACGCTATTTATGCATTAAAAAAAATGCAGGGAATACAGAGTAGAAAGAAATCATTAAAGCGGTGAGATGAAGCCTGCTTCTGTTTCAGGAGCCACACCCTTCACCTGGCCCCCACGGTATGGAATCGTCCATTTTGTATGAGCAGGTGGACCACGAGATGAAAGAGGACAGCATCTTGTAATAGGACATAAACTGTGAAGGGAGGGGGGGGCTGTCTAAAACTCCAGACATCAGTAAGTAAGTCATCCCCTGAGGGTAAAATGACAGCCTAATCAAGTGAACGGTGACCTCATAGTTGTTTTCATTTTTGAGCTAACTGTGGTGAAAAGAGCTGGCAAAAACTTTGCATACTTGTCTGCTACAAATAAGTCTCTCCTATGCCTCAGCTTGAGCCCCAGCAACTGAATCCATTTACGTGAAAGTTTGTTTATATGTGATTAGACTGGTTGCTACATGTCTGCAGGCTTCCCAGCTGTATCTTCCATTAGAGACCTCTCTGTGTTCATCATCATGCACATTGCTTTTACATATTTGTACAAACGACTGGAAGAAGTAATGCTGTATGGAGAAATAATGACAGAGAAACGAGGACAGCAAGAACGTAATGATTGATTTTCAGTCCTTATTTTGATCTCATTAGATCCTTTAAAGTGTAAAAAGCTACTATGAATAGACTATAAATTTATTTATAAATGATTAAGATGCGATTCAAAGTTGTTTGAATCCAAAATCTCCACAACGGTCGCGTCTGCACACATATGAAAACAATCAAGTTGTCCCTTTCCCCCCTTCACACTCTGAAATCAAACTGAATTGCTTCTCTTGGCTCGGACTTTATGATTGACATGTTGTGGCAGTCGCCGCCTTTTGACAGCACAAATATTTTTATAGGCCCATTAAAGTCAAATCAAGCCTGAAATGAAAAATGGTTGCACTCATATTCATGACTAATTGGTAAAAAAAAGATGTTTTCCATGCTACGTCTCAACAGAAACTTTGTACCGATTGCTATGCTGTTGCGGTTCGAGTTCAAATTAAGAGTGAGGTGACAAAAGGTCATCCAACCCAACTTCTTGGAGATGGCTCTGTTTTGGAAAAAAAGGAAAAAATGCACTGACAAATACAGTACATTACTGTCTCTTTAGGACACTCTGGAGACATTAATGGTCTTCTAAACTGTTTGTCTGTAGGCACGACTAGCACCCTTAGTGTCATAAAATGCTTCAGGAAGTCTGGCTCTGTTCGCGGGTACTACAGGACTTAAATATTACTCTAAGTATTCGATCTAAATTCAGCTACATTTCCTCCTATTACCTTTAATTCTTTGTTTGTTCAGCACATGAAAAGAACCATTCATACCTGTTTATTATTTCATCAGATGAGAGTATTGCTCCACAAACAGAACATATTTGTTTCTTGCCCTTATCCTGTAGCTGTAGCCCCCAGTTGGTATTTAGCATTCACATTTAATAGCCATCTAATAACCTTGATAGCATCAGCCTCCCTGTTCCAAACCACCTTGTGTTCATACTTGGCACGAGCGAAACCCTCATGGTGCTGGATAACATGTCCCCAGTGACATAACAGGCCGGTTTAAGGGCCCACAGAGGGACAAGGCCACAGTTTGTTCTGGCCTTTTCCTGTCAGGGGCTCTGTGTGTTTACGCTGTGGCTTTGACACCCATTCACTGCTGAAGATCTGAAATAAACAAAACCACGAGAACTACTGAGAGAGGGGGAAAAAAAAAGGCACGGAAAAAGGTAGTCAGGCATTTTTAGCATGTTCATTTTGTAAGGCTGGAACTCTAACATGTATTTGTGCCACTATTTTGAACTGAATAAAAATGACAGCCCGGGCTTTGAGCAAATCTGCGCACCCTTAAGGCTCCTAAAGTACTCCCTAATTACCATTTTCTATCCCAAGGTCATGGTGGAATGCGTTCCAAAATGGATTATGTTCCCACTCTCGCTCTCTCATTCCCTCCATCTTTTTGCACTCCCCTTTTTCTTAACCTTCTCGCCTGTTTATTACTTTCAGCCTCCCTCCATCTACAGATCTGCGTCTCTTTCGTTAATGGCTCACACATGTAAGCCAAGTGGCTGTGGCACCGCTGTGACAAAGTGAAATGCCCAAGTGCTCTGTACCATGCTGCTTCTCCAAGAGTTAGATCACAGTGTCCTGCTTAGAGTACACAATCTCCAAGCCACTGTCAATCCACCTGTCCAAACCACACCATCAGGATCCCCATTCAGCAGTCGCCATGCTAGCCCTTTATGGCCGCCGCCTGTTACCATGCGAGTAAACTGACACATTGGGGGGATTTTTTGGCGCACATTTATTTTCACCTTGTGAGGCAGATATTGTTCATGCGGCTGTGACCTCAAAATAGAACCAAGAAGAAAAAAAAAAAACTATAATTGCCAGTTAAAAAAAAAATCTCCTGTCTGTAATTAAAGATCATCTTGAAAGAGTTTACCATGCAAAAAAGTGAGGGGGAGAAAAAAAAAGCTGCACGGTTCGTGTTATTTGAAATAAAGGTGTGCAGAAGGTGTACATGCAGGTGTAAGTCTGATTCGCCAAGAAAAGAGAAAGAGGGAGTGATATTCAAGTGAAGAGGGCTGTAGTTGCTGTGATGTAAGGACATGTCATCAACAATGGCTGCCTGAGATGCATTGCCCTAAGGCCACAAATACCACTCAGCAGCTGTAGTTAAGCGAAAAAAGCCAGACTCTCTGAATCTGTTTGGCTCCGTTATTTATCCATCAGCAGGACAAGTCAAAGCGGTCAACAAAGGGCAAAGTACGCCTGTTTCTTTTGGCGCTCAAAAGACTACAGGGTACAGGTCTTTCTACAAGAATGGCCCCATATGTTTCACATTATAAAGGTCTCCAGTACACCAGGGCCCACAACAGCAAGAAACCCCAAATTAGAGCTAGTGAACAACACAGTTCATCGAGAAAGGCAAAAATGGCTAAAAAAATTAAAAAAAGAAATTAATAAAAGCTAAAGTTCAAAGTTCAGTTCAAAGGCTTTCAATAATAGTCTTCCATATTTAAAAGATCAGTGTTTGCTCAGTTTCAATGACCTTCTCTGTCTGCAGAATCCTGCTGAAAGAGCCGGAGCATACACACATGCACTCATCCCCACACACACACTCCTGGTTTTACTGGGGCTCAAAGCCAAAGTAAATACAGAGAGCAGTGCTTTATTTTGCTGGTTTGAATAAACGGGTAAGCTCAACCAAAAGTGACGGAGTAAAGGACTACAGGGAGGACAGCTTCTCTGCTGTGTGGAGGTCTAATCCTGCTTCTTCAGAATGACCGGTCCTACTTTAAAAACCCTCCCTGTTCCTGTTTTGACCGTGGAAAAAAAATCAGGCACTGTTTCTTACCTTTTCAAACTGAGATCGAGTACTTGAACTATTCTTCTGAGCCTCCTCCTTCTGGTTCTGGATCCCTCAGACCTAAGTAAGCCAGACCTCCTGGAGGAGAAGGACCGGGGCAGAGTCGGAGCCCTCAGCCCGGTCACACAGGCTTGGCTGCGGCCGGGAGGCTCATTTCTCTCCGCTGGAATGTGCGCTCAAGTCCGATCTCTGGTCTCACACCCTGTGGGATGTTTGTAGGCCTCCCCCCCCTCCCTCTAACTTTTCTGTCTCGTCTGGATCAAACTTGGATGATCGGAAGCTGTAACTGGGTTTTGCTCGATCTGCGGCTGCTGCCTCCCAAAAAGACACACTTCCTCCAGTCCGGGCTGTCCTGGCACGGGATAGTCCTCCCACCGCGCCGCTGGGGCTGCCTCCCGTTATCCCTCCTCCCCCTTCCACCCTGCCTCCACCCTGCCTCCACCCTCTGCCTCCCTCCATTTGTTCTCACCTTCACTCCTCACACGCAGTCTGACTTCCTCCAGCCACCCCAAACATCAGCTCCCACCGAAGAATCAGGATTATATTAGTCTGATCATAACTACACAACAGTAAAAATTTGTTACTTTGTGGTACAACGTAAGCTATATTTAGGCAAATATAGATTTGAAGTAATTTAAATTCACATTAGCTCAAATGTCTGTTGATTGGTACATTTCCAGCAGTGTGTTGTTAGTCAGGTTAACTGAAGTGAACCCAAATTATCAATGAGCTGTTTATAAAATGATGAATTGTGAAGTTCTGACTTTATAATAATTATATTAATTACTATAGTGTGTTATGTGTAGTGTTATTGTGGGTTACAGACTTATTTAACAGTTTTAGCATAAGTAGCGCCATCCATTGGTGACAATGGATATTGCTTTTCCTGAGCAATGCAGATACTCAGCGAGTGAATGAATCAATGGAAATGTTTTGAATAACTTTATTTTTTAATCATTTGAATAACGTTTTAGTGACAAAGAATATTCATAGTTATAATCAATACTTTCTCAAGTTAGTACTTTCAACCAAACCTCAACAATTGCAATAAAAAAAAGCAAAATGAATTCTAAGCAGATTAAATCAACTAGCAAAATGACATGATGTTAGATTCTTAAAAAAAGCATTATATTAGAAGTAGCTATGACGAATAAAATCATTTAAAATAGATGCATTACAACAAGGATTATACTGAGAATTAGGCTTAATGTTAAAACACCAATTCACCAAAAACTGCAAACAATCCAAACATTTAAATGAATCAGATTCATTTCTTTAAAACAGATCTCCCAAACTTTTGAATAAAAGAAACAAAACAAAACAAAAAAAAAAAAAAAAAAAAACAACTCTTACAAAAGCAGACCATTGCTAAAGTACTTAAACTGGATAGTAATTGCTAGTACTAAGTAGAGCCTTGCTTCTCTGCAGAGCATTAAGACAGAGAGCTGGAGTTGTAGGTGGTGCTGGTGGAAGAGAAGTTGTAGGTATAAGTGGAGGAGTAATCCACACTGCCTCTACGAGATCCACTCCTAGAGCCAGCACGGGAACCAGCCCTGGACCCAGAGCGGGATCCTGGGTTAGACACATTGTAAGGGCTGCTGATTCCCTTGGTGGATATGGAGGAGGCCTGCAGCAACTTCATACCATTGCTTTCCTCGACCATGCAGCTGTCCATGGCTTGCTTGTAGGAGATCTTCAGTTTTGTTTTGGGACAGGTCAGGTTCTTCTGGTGATTTTGTGAATCCTGAAGCTTTTGGGCACCTTGGCCATCAAGCCACCCCTTGCGGATAGCCTCTTCAATGGAAACGCGACATCCACTGCTAGGTTCAATCAGGCCTCCTGTCAGATACTGAAACTCCATAAATCTTTGACCTGCCTCATACGGCAGCCAAGTCTCCTTTACTGCTTCTGCTACAGACATCTTTCTTTTCGTCTTCACATCCTCAAAACCAGCGTAGGCTTTCTTGGCAGGCTTCAGCTTCGTAGCCATGCTTTGATCAATGATGCACTGATGGACTGCGTCCTTCAGTGACAGTCGCTCACCAGTGGCAGGGTTGATAATACCACCTGTGCATACCTGGGCCTCAAGCAACCTTTGTGCTGTAATAGTATCAACTATGCCTCTTCGGAGCCCTTCGGGAATAGTTATCTTCTCCAAGGTCTCCGTGTCAAATATGGCAGCCACGGGACTGTGATCGTCAAACATCTCAGGGGGAGAGACAGTGATGGAAATACTGCTCAAGCGTTTACGGACGGTGGGGGAGGACGGCGCAGCAAGGGTCGGGCTGCTGCAGGTTACAATGTCGTCAACGTTGCTGGCTGTAATGGTCATGTCGTGGCTCAAACCACTGCTGGTGATTTGGTCAGCAATCTGAGTCAGGGTTAGGTCTCCAGCCCGGTATCGATCCAAAGACTGCTGGTCAATGATGCCCCTCTCCAAACAGTCCTTAATGTCATACTGGGTTCCTGTTTTCCTATCCACTATTACTAAATGCGCAGTGCCATCCGACCCCTTGATAGTTATTTCCTCCCACTCACATTCTTGCTCTGACAGGTCGAGGAATGTGTCATAGTCAATTAGTTGCCGGTGATAGGCCTCCCTCACCGACATCTCCAGCCCAGTGTCGGGGTCAACAATGACAACCCGTCTCTTTCGTAAGACATTGGTGCGACCTTCCTGTGACATCTGGGACTTCTGGGGCTTCTTCTTGTCTTTGAGGGGCAGAAGTATTAGGCCTGTTTTGTCATCTGTGATACATCTCTCCTTCAGCTGAAGATACGTCAGGTTGTCTCTGGTATTAGGGTCAAAGAAGCCCTTTGTGTCATCCCCTTCATAAGTCAGGATCTCATTCATTTCCTCATCAAAATACCCCCTTTTATAGGCAACAGCAACATCAATACGATGGCCCTCATTGGGGTCAATAATCCCACCACTGGCAATTTGGGCTTCAAGCAGACGGATACCATGACCTCTCTCAATAAGACCTTTCTCAATAGCCTGGAAAAGGGAGACTGTCTTCCCGGTGGCTGGGTCTCTGTATCCAGTTACAGCCTTCTCTGCGGACAACAGCTTATTCTTAAACTCTTTTCCTATCAGGAATCTCTTTGCAGCGTCCTCCACCGTCAAGAATGTATTGTTGATGGGATCAACAATGAAACCAGAAGCAGCTTGGGCCTCGAGAAGCTCCAGGGTGGTTCCCCTCATGAGAAGACCTTCCCTCATTGCTTGATAGAAAGGCAGGATTTGGTCGTGGGCCTCATCATAAATACCTGCAATACAGGTGGAGCCATGGAGGTAGGACTTCAGCTTGCTCTCAATTTCTTGTGCAGTGAGCTGCCCCTTCTCGATCTTTACCAAGTCCATTTCATCCAGAAGTTCAGATTTGATGAGGGACTCTACAGAGACTTCACCGCGGATCCCGTGAATTTTCATGGAATTTTCGGAACCACAAAGCAGCAGCAGGCCAGAAACAGGTTCCACTGTGCATTTCTTCCTCAGGTCATTATAACTAATCTTCTCTCCTGTCGCGGGATCTAGGTAACAGGCTGGTTTCTTGTTCAAAGCCCTGTAAAGCTCTTCATCGATAAGATTGCGATCCAGGGCTAGGTCCTTTGGAAGAAACACACTCAGAACTGGATCTAATATTCCTCCCACAGACTCCTGAGCCTGCAGCAAGCGGATGGCTGTGTCTTTGTCTATGCGGCCCTGTTTGCAGGCCTGACCCACAGATAACACTTTGCCAGTATAGGGATCTTTGAAACCTGCACTCGCTGCTTCTGCTGTCACCAAGACATCTCTGTCATCAGTGTCGACAATGCCTCGGGAGCAAGCGGTATCCACGGGCATCTTCTCATTTAATACAGGGTCCACTATGTAACCTGTTGCTGCTTGAGCTTCCAGAAGCATGAGCGCGCTCTCTGGGCTGAGGAGTTTCTTGTTTTTGGCTTTAGTGAATGGCATTCTTCCATGAGAGCCTTCTTTCATGCCTGCAATAATGCCAGTACCCCTTAGACTAAGCTGGATGTCCAGGGCTACCTCATCCACCGTCTTCTGTCCCTTTAAGAGCTGATCAAGAGTAGCTTTACTGATGATACCACAGTCACAAAGCTGGTGCGCTGTGACTTTGCGACGCACTCCATCAAATAACAGCTTGGAGGGATCAATTGTTGGGATTTTCTCAGCAGTCTGGGTCTGCTTGTTGAAAGTGGGTGATTTCTGCCGCAACTTTTGTATTTCTTTCTCCAGGGCATCTCTCTTGAGAGCAAGGTCTGACACCTCCTTTTCAGAGCTCAGCAGCCGACTCTTGTACCGCTCTTCAACACTCTTCAGCTCCCTCATGAGCCTTTCGATCTCATTCTTAAGGGAGAGCCTCTCGCGGTCAGCCATGTCTCTGTTTGATTCAGACTGCCTGATCTGGGTTTCTTTCAGCTCATACTGACTCTTCATAAAGTTGAAATCCTTGAGAATGGCATTCTTTTCATCCTGCAGTCGCTGTTTATTGCGGAGCTCAGTCTCGAGCGTGAGCTTGATGCGGGTGAGCTCTTCTTCTATGCGCTGATGACGACTCTTGTCCTGCTCCAGCAGTTTAAGCTTGGACAGCAAACTGTCCTTCTCCAACAGCAGCGCGCTGTAATGACTCTGGGACTCCTGGACCTTCATTGATGTCTATAGAGAGACAAGAGAACAAATCATTATAACACAAATAACGATAAATCTAAAACTATAAAATGTTGTTCTTGTATATGTAAAAAGGCAAATCAGTTTTTTTTTTTTAAGAATTAATCAACATATAAGATTGTCATTATATAAATTTTTGATGCCACGATCCAATTTCATGTCCTTCAGCCATCAACACCGTTTTAATTAATTAATATGTATAATGTCAACATCTGTTAGTACACAGTGGTAAGAAACTGATGGTTATTATTGTATGAAGGCAGTTTAGTGACATTATATGCGTAGGAGTAAACACGAATAAACACTTTTAATTGAGGGAATTTCATGCAAACCCTTCCCCTCTTATTGGCACAAAACAGCATGGCTACTTTAAAATCTGTTTAAATCCAAATGCACTTATAAGCGTTCATGCAAAAGCAGAAAAAAAGTTGTGGAGGGGATGAACCTTTAGTGCAATCAAAAATACCTCAATAGATTGTTTTTGGAATTTGTCTATCTCCAATTTAAGCTTTTCTCTCTCCCTGGTCAGGTCACTGATGAGAGCCTGGAGCTCCGCTGTCTTCTTGGTGCTACCCTGAAGCTGGACATGCAAGGCTGAGATCTGAGTGGCTTTTTCTCCATCGATACTATCTCTGGAAAGCTTCAGCTCATCTCTCTCCTGTCTAACTGCCCTCAGCTCCTCCTCCAACTTCAGCCTCTCCTTTGTCAGGTTCTGTGTCAGAGTCTTCAGTTTGTCGATCTCTGTAGTGTACTCGTTCAGTTGGCGGCTCTTCTCTTCGATGGTCTTATACAGGCTCTCGTTGCGTTGGTTGAGCTCATGAACTTTGCCCTGTTCCTGCATAAGCTTCTGTTTCAATGTCTTCAGCTCAGCCAATGCATTTGCCAATTCGTCCTTGGTATACTTATGCTCCCTCAGGCTCTTGTCCAAAGCTTCTTGGAGGGCTCTGAGGTCCTGCTCATACTTCCTACTAGTGTTTGAAACCTCCATCTGAACAGATTTCAGTGAGTTAATTGTGGTTGTGTGCTCTTTGCAGGTATGTGACATCCTCTCCAGCTCAGCTTCTATTCTCTTTCTCCGTGTGAACTCCTCTTGTGTTTCCTTCTTTTGCTTCTCTAAGTCAGCCTCCATCCCATCCAGACAGCTCTGAAGCTCCCGGATGCGGCTCTGCAGCCTGGCAGAGCTCTGCTCCACTCTGGTTTTCTCACTGGTTTGCTTCTCTAGCTCCACTTTTGTGATGCGGATCTCCTGCTCAGACACTTTAAGCCTTTTGATTTCCTCCAGATAAGAGGCGCTCTTTGCCTTCAGCTCTGCCTCAGCCTGTCTCAGGTGATTGATTTCCAGTTCCAGGGCTCTCCTCTTCTTACCCTCCTCTTCCAAGTTAAATGTTAATATGCTAATCTGTCTGGACTTCTCCTGATTGCTTTTGCTGGCTTCCTTTAATTTGAGCTCATCGTCCTCTCTCTGCTGCATGATGCTTCTCAGCTGCATCTCGAGCTCACTACGGAACTTCATCTCTTGTGTCACTGTGGCCCTCTGCTGGCTGACTTCCTGCTCTGCTCTGCTTTTCTGATCTTCTGCGTGAGCAATAGATTGTCTCAGTCTTCTCAGCTCATCCTCAAGATCTCTTTTATCAGCAGTGAGTCTCTCAACTTGCAGTCTGTACTCTGCAGCATTTTCTTCTTTCTGTTGCGAGGCTTTCAGGATTGTGGTCTTGGTAACGTTGATCTGAGTCTCATATGTCTGCTTAAGTTGACTAATCTCCTGGGTGCACTGTGTTCTTACCTTTGAAATATCTGATTCTGCACTTCGTCTACGTGCTGTCTCCTCCTCCAACATAATCTTCATCCTCTCCAGTTCACGTTCTTTGTCCTTCACACTCTTCTCTAAGTCAATCTTGGCCCAGTTGAGCTCCTCCAGCTCTTTCTGTCTTCTGCGAACGGCCCCCTCATACTCTTCTTGCTGGCTGTTGTAGCGCTCCTCGGCCAGCCGTCTCTTCCTCTTTTCCTCATCCAGTTGGTATTTAATGGTGGTCAGCTGGTCATTAAGATCTTGAAGCTGCTTGCGTGTGCTGTCCAGGCTGTCCTTGGCAGCATCTACTTTTATTGCTGTGGTCACTTTCACTTCCTCCATAGAAATGAGCTCTTCTTTTGCTTGAGAGAGCTGCAGCTTGTAGCGGTTCAACTCCTCCTCCAGAGCCTTTTTTTTCTGATTGGTATCCCTGAAGTCCTCCTTTAGACCTTTCAGTTCCTCCTCCAGCAACTCAATCTTGGTATTCCTCAACTGAGAAGAGCAACAGAAACAGTTTCAGTCGTTTACTTACACCTCATTCATCTTCTATCATGTCTATCATGCTTTTTTGTTTACATAGGATGATGAGTGAATGATAAATGGTACAATCCAAATCCAAACATACCTTCAGCTCTTCCATGTTCCTCAGTAGCTCCCCTAGAAATTTGTAGTAGTCCCCAGAGCGGGTCAGAAGTTCTATGTAGCGGGATTGGAATTCACCAGCCTGACAGGATGAGAATTGATTATTATTATTATTATTATTATTATTATTAATATTATTATTATTTATTATTACGTGATGTGTTGAGGTGAATTTCATTCAATGACACACAATAAAAGAATTCACTTTCAAATTGGCAGTATTATACATGATCTTATGATACACAGGAAATAATGATAGAGAGGATTAGCATATAATGGTGAGTTAAATATGTAATTTTCATTTAGTTGTCAATATATGTTAATATTACTATTGATTGGTGTGACGTAATGGCAGCTCAGTGTTCATACCTCTTGCCTGACTACAGATGCAGGAGACTGCAGCATTGTTCTTTTAATAGGAATATTCAGCAGAGTTTCCAGGCCCGAACTGTAGGAAGCCAACTGCAACTCATAGTTCTGGAAACACAAAAGAGTACAGACTTCAGTAGTCAGCATAGACTTCGGTAGTTTCTACCATATACTTCATCTAAAGAAAGCAAGGAAGTGCACATGAACTCATTAGAAACCTTTATGGATGCAGCACAGGTGTCAGCGTCTTTCTGTACATCCTCGACTTTCTCCTTCTTTCCCTTAATTTCAGTGTAAAGTGCCTGTGCAGCAAAACAAAAGAGGGATTAAAATCAGTTCAGGATGAGATGATGCAGACTGTGTTTCTTCTCAGACATTCAGTCATTTATTGAAGAATTCTCATTTAATTATTTAGTATTTTGACAAATGACCTTTGGCATTTTTTCATTTCCAGACTCTCATCTGGGAAAGGAGTGACATTTTTGAAAAATCTTCCACTTGTGCTGTAAAAAAATCAACACACCTACACCAACACTAATGGCTGCCAGCATCTCAGTCTAAGTGGAAATGGTGAATATTTTCAAATGAAAAACAAAAAGAAAGACTTTCATGCCAAATGTTATTATTGAGTTCAATCTGTTGGTGCAAACAGGGGACAGACGTGCCTTCTGCTGGTTGAGGTGGTCTGTCAGGGTCTGCATGTCATTAGGCTTAATCATCTGAAGGGAATCCTGGCGCTTCCTGGCATTGTCTATCCACTGTTCCAGGGAAGTGCTGCTTTGCTGATAATGTTTCAGCTGTGTCTCCTGCTTCTCTAAGTCCCACACTCTGAGGAGGAAAGAGTGGGAGGCAGAGGAAGAGATGACAGTTGATGCTGGCAAACAGAGGATATGGGAAAAAGATTATTCCTAGCTATTGAAATGAACGCAGACCAACATACCTGTTTTCAATCTGGTCTTGGATCCGCCGCCAGCGGTCAGACATCTGACTCACCAGGTCTGAGTATTTGGCCAAGTCAACATCACACTTGTGGAAGGGGTCTGAGATTTGATCATTCCATTGCACTGCCTTTGTCAGATCTGACTCCATGGCCGTCAGCAGGTCTCTTTTTTGCTCCAAATCACTCTTCATTTGCTTTCATATGAAGTTGCACAAAAATATTAGTTCTCGTTTGAAAGTGAATTAACTAAGAAGCGACTACAAATTATTAGTATCGCTGTTCTACGATGTTTTACATTTCTGTACAGAGTCAACATAAATTTAGTCTATGGATCATAAAAATCTATTAATTTATGGAAAGCATGCCCAACCTTCAGTGTGCTCCGATAGCTTTCCAAATCCCGAAGTTCCAGAGAGGAGGTTTCCTTCTCTGTGAGCCGGGCCTCATGGACTTTAATGATATCTTCAGCCTGGATAAGGTTCTGGAGCAAAGACTTCAGAGCTGCCAGTCTGTTGAAGATGTTAAGATAAGAATTTATTTTACTCCATAACCAGCAAAGTTCTATCCCGGTACTTTGTTTTCTGGAGCATTCATTTAAACATGAGTAAATAAATAATAGTGTGCTGTAAGCAGAGTAAAAGGATTTACCTTTGAAGGTAGGCTGAGTAGACACCCTGCAGCCCTCCCACTTTATGGTTGATAATTTCTAGTTCAGAGCGGAGGAACTTGGCTTGCTCAGAGTCCGCAGGCAGCCCTTCCAACTGCTTTATAATCATTTCTCTTAGGCGCAAGTACTCATCATGAATGGCATCCAAATCTTGGTGCACAGCCTGGAAAGAAATGTGACATTTAGTTAAATCTGCAGAGAAGGCTTTTGTAGTGTTACGATTACGTTTTACGTATATTTTGCAAATTTTAAAGTGGTGTTCGTAGCAAAGATTAAAATGAAACATAAATTAATTGTCACATGCCTCCAGATTTTTAATGTGCACTGTGCACTCATGCACACTGTTTGCTCCCAGGGGAATATGGAGGTGTCTGGTGAGACCGGACTCTGCCAGCTCCAGCCTGCCTCGAATTTCTTGCAGACTGTTGAGCAGGGTGAGGTTGATGGTCGAGCTGCTTGCAGGAGGTTGAGATTGAACCTTGTTAACATTAGTCTTGGTGATTATCTTTTGTTTTGTGGGCTCAGGCTTCACTCCTTCCTCCCCTGTTGTGGTTGGTGAAAATTGTGATCATTTGTATATCAAAACATACAAACGCTACCTCTGCAAATGTATACAAATGACATAAAAATGGATAAGACATTTTACGCTCACTGTAAGCAGGCATCTGGATGATCAGTGTGTCATAGTGAGTCTGAGCCTTATCGAAGTGGCCCTGAATGGTTTTCTTGTCCTCTTCCCCAAACATCTCAGAATTTTGGCTGGTACGCATGAACTCTTGGTAGTGGGTCTCCAGTCTTTTAATGATGTTGCGGTATTCCTCTGGACGCATTTTGGAGAGCTGTTGGACAACAACCAAAGCTCACGTTAAATAGATGATACAGAGTGCGAGCTCACTAAGTAGAGCCAATTGCAACTTTTCTTCCATTGGAGAAAAAGGAAAAAAAACAAAAACATGTCATTTTAAAAATCTAAATGAGAAGCTGATTGAATCCTTTGTGTGATCTTACCATGCTGACAGTGAGAGAGTTGATGTAATTGATATCTTTGAGGCAGTACTGCCATGAGATGAGACTCTTGATGTTGATGTAGAGCTGATTCCAGATGGCCATGATGGCTTCATAATACTGCTCATTCCTAGAGAGCACAATAAGCCATCACAATCAGAAGAGATGACTGAATACTACATTTTCATTTCGTTTAAAAGTGTACTGTAAAGGCACACTGCTGGAAAATGTTTTATGTTCAGTAGTATCTATCTGAAGAAATCCATATTCTTGTTTGAAATGAGGATATTTTTGTATTTCTGGTAGAAAACATTTTTTAAGGAATCTTTTGAACAATGCCAGCTGAACATATTTCAAAGTGTAAAAGTTCCTGGAAAATGTGTGGCTCCATTCAGTTTTACATTTTGAAGTTAAAATATCCAATATAAATATAAATCTACTATGCTTGATCGACATCTTTCTTACTTGTTGGCGAGGCCAATGCTCAGAGGGTTTGGTGGGGGGATTAGGAGGCACACCGAGGGAATCAGCATGTCCAGTCCTCCCGGTCCTGTCACAAGCCACTTGCTACGCTGTGAGTTGTCCTTCAGGATTCCATCATTTCCTTTTAGAATCCCTTTCTGTAGAAAAACAGAACAAACAGCAATTGAAGTCGGATAGTTCACTTCATTTTCTGTGCCCATCTGAGTGTGTTTCTGTGTGGGGCAGAGAGAGGTAGAACACATTTCCCACCTGGTCTTGTTTAAAGTCACATATGGCCTCTACTATGACGGGGCTGGAACTACTGTCCTCAGGGTTGCGAGGCTTCAGCCTGACGATGCTTTTAGACTTTGTGACCAGGCTTTGGACCTGCCTCTTGTTTTCCATAATCCTGCCCTTCTCTTTCTGTAAACATGCAAAAAAAACAAACACACAAAAAGAACCCAACACATTATGTGTTCTTAACATGGAAGCAAATTGTTATTTGCGATTGTTATGGTTAGATTTTCATTGCCATGTCTGTTATTTCAAGAAACTGGCCGAACCAGATGAGCAGAAATGGTAATTGCTTGCACAGGTCACTGAATACAGCAAATAGCCTGAGAATATTTTGTGCTTCAGACCTACAAAATGAAAACTACAATAAAAATAATACCTCCAAGTTTTTCAGGAGCTCAGTTAAGTTTTCCAGTGAGGTGGTCTTGTCGCAGGTGAACTTGCTTCGGATGCTCTCATGATCCTTTTTCAGCTTTAAATTGGTCTCATTGGCCTCCTTGAAAAACTGAAGGTGGAAGAAAAACACTTTGATCAGCACTCATGTGAAAACACAGAGAGATGTAATGGAAGAACAGGACTGAGGACTTACCTGGCTGTAGGCAGCATTCTCCTTCAAATGAACATAAATGCACTTGGTGATCTGAAGAAGCCAGCTCCACTGGGTCTGCAAGGTATCCATGTAGGCCTGTACATACACAGAGTCATCAGTACAAAACCACTGAATAATGTTGGTGTTTGAGATTGAAAATACAAAAAGAACTTACTTCAATCTTATCTGAGGCAGGGTGGTCGTTGTTCACAAGCGAATCTGCTTTCACCTTCAGCTTGTTCAGTTCCTTCTCCTTCACCTCCAGTTCACTCATGAGCCTCTGTCAGATAAAAAAAAAAAGAAAGTTAGGAAACCAACAATGTGGGACAACATATGTTGAATGAGATCTTTGTGATTGTGAAATGTAAATGTGTAATCTAAATGCTAAGAAAGAAATACCAAAGCAGGGTTACAGGAGAATTCAGCTAGATAATCGTACCGAGTAGCTCTCCTGTTTCTGTGGGATGTACTGGTCGATGTTCTTGTCTCCCCAGTCAAACACAAGTTCCTCCTCCTCTCTCTCATTCACCCACATGATGGCTCTGGAAATCTCCTCGATGATATTCTGAAGCTCACGCAGTTGAAGAGCACGGGTGTGAGACATTTTCTGAGAAAGGCACATATTCATGAGTAGGGAAAAAACACAAAAAGTGATCACTGCTGCAAATTAACTAAAAAGGTTTGGCTGTACCTGCAAGCTTTCCCATTCCTGTTCCAGTGTGGTGAGGTTGTACTTGTCGCCCTTCTAAGGAAGAGATTTTTCATTTGACTAATTTTCACATATAATAATGCATAAACAAATACATTTTCTTACACAGAATTGGAACACTCCAGTAACACAGGAGTAACACAGTAACACAGCAACAAAGAAGAGCTGAGGACATGGCAGAGAAAGACTTACCAGTTCATCTCTGGCACGTTCCACTTCTTGGCTCCTTTGGATCGAGCTATGAGCTTTACTGTGGTTTAGAATTTGCTTTTCTATGGTCTCTGCATCGTCCCCCCATGGTGACATCTCAATCATACGCTACAAGATGCAGAATCACAATATATTACCTTTTAGAAATACAACAAATGCTTTAGATAATTACAATGGCAAGATCAACTCTATATAAAGCATTATTCATGGAACATGAAAGGATTTATATATAAAAGTATGTACCATGTCACACAGTTGTTTGGCCAAATGTTTATTTATTGATTTTTTTTTTTTATTTGTGGACAATTCATGGCCTAATTCTCATGCTGTGGTCTATTAATGTGATCTGGTTGCCAATTATAAAAACCAAAACAAAACTAAAATCGGAACTTCCATACAGCTTCTGCTCCTAAAATCTATGGCAGTTCCACATTTGTCCTCTAGGTGTCAGTATATAATCATAAAGTCTGCGTCTGAGCAGGAAACTATTCCAACTATTCCCCCCTTGGTCAAAGCCCTCAGCTTAGATAAGAGCCCTGCCAGCAAACCAACCACAGCCAGTCTCTGTTCTGTACTTGCATTTTTCTTTTTCTCTTTGCTCGGGAGGCTTTTGTTCTCTCACCACGCCCTTTTCCTTGGCCCCTACATGCATCATATCCTTTATGAGAGCCTGACTGAGAATCCTGCTGCTAATGTTGAATGAAAAAAGGTAATACAAGACCAACAAAAATTGGCAGCTGAAGTACAAAGTAGTACAAAGGTTCAGAAAAATATGCAAAGAAACATTTCTAAAGCTGCATACAGGGGAGAAAATGAATGATGAAATTTAAAGAGGTGCGGCTAGCAGTGGTGACAAATGATGACAGGGTGTGTTTGTGCATGGGTAGGAGGGTTAGGGAGTACTCTGCAGAAGGGCGTTTCCCATAAACTCCTCGGAAATCAACGACCTGCCTTGTCTTTTTACGACTGACCCCACAGACAGTGTCAGATTTCAAAATCCTGTACTTCTACTTTCATTTAATCAATCTTTATCTACCTCCCTCTTTCCTAGCCTTATTGCTTTCTACTGCTGTCCTCTCTGTCTTCCCTTCTCTAGTGGCAGTACCTTCTTTGTTTCAATTCTCCGGCCTCTCTTGGCCTCTTTCACTCACGTATCGAGGTTTGGCAACGAGCCCAGATGGTTTCAGTTACAAGAGGTCAGAATAAGTTATATGGTGAGAGAGCCCCCCCCACCTTTACAAAGAACACACACGGACAGTGCTCCTCCCTTCACGTAAAAAAAAAAAAAAAGTTGCAGACAAATGCACCCATACAGACATGCACACACACGCAGGTGCCATTATTCATACTGCTCCAACAGGTTGGAAGCTGTTGAGTACCAGGACATGTGGCTGATAATTTCACTGTATAAATCCTACAGACAACAATGACACTTGACTAATATTCCTTATCATTATCTGAATAAATTAAAATTATTTAGAACAACAAAATAATTACATTCTGAAGTTTTGCCTGATTTGGAACAGGAACATTTTGTTTAAGGTTGAGTTTTATTTTGCACGTCTTTCCCCTTTTTTGGGATTGTGTCTTGATTAGGGAAATGTAATCTTATGGTATTGTTGATTTCAGTGATGTCACTAATTTTCCTAAATGCCTCTTTGCATAAGGAGAGCTTACCTTCTGTTGGCTAATCCAGCCAATGGCATCTTTAAAGGCCCGCCCCCCATCAAGAGAGCCCACACTGCCCCTGGGCCGTTTACCGCTGAGTTGCTGTTGGATGGCAACTTGCATGCTCTGGAAATGCTCCAAACTGTGGAGTTGTACAAAAAAGGAAATACTTTGTGAATCTCATGACTCCAAAGAAGTCAGGTGGGTAAGCAAGAAGCAAGTGAAGGAGGAAACATTTCTCAGGTCTGATGCTTCAATATTATTTTTGTTGAGCACCTACACATCAAAAGGCACATATGCAAAAACAACACACAAACTCACAAACTCACACGTGAAACATTCTAAAGGCACGCACACACTCACACACAGCACGGTCTTACCTTCTGAAGACATCATTAGGTATACGCATATGCTGCATCTCTCGGCCGCAGCTCTTCAACTGATCCATGGATTCTGCAGCGATCAGCATGAACCTTTCCACCTCCGAAGCAGGAGCCCCCTATAAAAATCACCCAGAAAAACACTGAACTCTTTCTTCCCAGGTAATTATTGATCACTTTAACTGTGGCAGATGAGACTAGCTGCTTTCAGGTCATTTGTGTTATTTTCACTTCACAAGTTTCCTACTATTAGATGTCAAAACAAACCAGTGAGCTCAATTAATGTTCAGTGTACTTAAATCTGTGTAGTGCACTTACAGACGAGAGAGCCAACTTGGCTCTCTGCAGAAACTCTTGACATTGTCCGGTCAGGAAGAAAGCTTTTTCTTGAACAGCACTGAAACCAAAACACGAAGACACTATCAGTGAGCAAGCGAAAAAAATGGAGCGACATAATTTCTCAAGCTTTGAATCTGCAATGTTTCAAAGACAAACACATGTTTAGTTGTCTCATTATTTTGTTCTAAATGCATACCATGAGTTACTAAAATCTAAAATACTCACAGAGACATGTTCTCTATTTAAAGGGCAACACCCCCATTTTCAGTGTTTGACTTTAACCTTGTTCAAAATGAGTTAGGCATTAAAATAGGAAGTAGGGGGAAAAATTAAAGTGAGGAAAATGTCCAGAAAACTTTGACACTGACACGACGCTCGTCATAATAACACATACCTCATCATTCATCATAAAAGAAATGATCACAATAGGACGACAAGCAAGGGGTGTGTGCAAGTATGCTGCTCAGATTGGGCAACATGGGGGGGTGATACAGCCACTGAAAGAACATATGTTCCGAAAACAATGAATTGTTTTAAACTAAAGAGGTCATGACCTGGGAAGCCTTCGGCCTAAAAGGCTGTTTCTCTCTGGAGTAACTTCATTTGAATTGTGACCTCTTCCTGAGCTCGACAACACAAATAACTCACTATTCTGAAACCTGCTTGATATGACATCTTTCTCAGTGAACATAAACCCATTATGGCACACAGCATTTCCAAATAATTCTCTGTAGTTTTCCTGCACTTTACAAAGCCATTTGTGTGCGTAAAGGATTAACCCTTGTCCCCTTGGACGGTGTACCCATGAGCAGCAGGTGAGTTGAGGGGGCTCCTACCTTACTCCGCCGCCTGCGCTCCCAGCCACGGTGTGCTGCACCTTTGGCCCCCCGCTGTGCCAGGTCCTGGTCACCGTGCTGTAGCCGTACCCGCCGCCGGCTGCGGGGTAGTCCGCCTGGAAGTCGTTTCCACCGGTGAACACCTCGTTTCGAAAGCTTGCAGCCGTCAAATCCGGTCGCGAGTTCGACATACTTCTCTGGCCCAAGGTGGCCAGTTTGGAAGAGGATCCGTACAAACTCATCTCTTGATCTGTTGTTTTGGTGATATTATTCTAATTATTTCCCCCCGTCCGGACAGCGGGCAGGCTCGGCCGTCTCTCCCCGCCCAGCTCTCCTGTTACGCAGATAATGGTGTGCCGTGAATAGACGGAAGCGGGTCGCTTTTGGAAAGGATAGAAACCACACCTTGTTGTGTTGACGAAATAGCCCTGCAGCCGCTGGCCTGTGTGGGAAGTGCAGTCCTGGGGCCGTCGACGTCGGTCTGCAGAAAAGTAGGAAAGTTGTGTTGCAATCACAAAGCAGACTGCTGGGTGGGATAGACATGAATTATAGTTTAAACCGGCGTGTTGGCTGAGGCAGCTTGTCTGTTAAGACGCGTGTCATGCTACAAGCAGATCCTTCGGCTCCATTCACAACTTGTGTGGACACATTTAAGTATTTAATAAAGTAAAGTGCGCCTGGCCATAAGTCAAATCCACAACTAAAATAAACTGATTAACATTTACAGTGACTTAAAGTGACTCCAAGAATAAAAAAAAAATTCTTTGCAGGATGTGTGCAGGATGGCAACTTAGCTTTTTACAAATGCTTCCCATTTCCAGTGAAGTTGACCATTGTGCTTGTCTCCTTGTTTTGCATAATTAAATAAAGTGGAGAATGTTCTCCATTCTGGGAGCTCACAATGAGTGTGTTTATATGGGCACAAGGAGATTTTGGAGTGGCCACAGCCTTTGTGTTGTATTTGTAAAAAAAAAAAAAAATCTGGCTGTACCAGATGAAAAAGTCCCTGCTCTGCATACTGAATACAGTAGCTGTTAGAAATCAAATGAAATCTGCATCTAGATTATCCAGAATGGTGTTAATGTACACAGGTACAAAAAAACCTTAGTTTTAAAAATTTTAAGTAAATATTCTCAATTCCAGGGTTTTTTTTTTTTTTAGATCTGGCTTCTCAGTCAATTCATACTGCCACAGCTTTAAGATAACTGTATACCTGTGTGAGAATGTCTCATCCAGTTAACTGTAATTAAAAAATACAAAACATAAAACAAAAACAAAAAAACAGAAGCCAACGCATTTAATCCTCAGTAGAGACAGTGGTTGTGCAAAGAATTTGTCATCCAGGGTTCAACATTCTTGAGGGTAAAAGGTGTTCATTTGAGAGCCCAGCGTGTTGAGGAGTTACTCTTTAGTTACTGAAACTAAAGAGACAGCAAGTTTTTGTAAGTATAACAAGGCTTCTCTCTTTTAAAGATTTATTTTTTGTTCCTGTTTTTTTTTTTTTTTTTTCATGCCACGGCTGCAAAGCTCAACTATTTCTCTGCAGATAAAACACATCACAGAAAGGTGTGTCTCAGCTTTGAAAAGTAAGAGGGAGGAGGAGGCACGGGAGGGAAGGGAGGGTCACAAATAGCTAGTGTCAGTATGGGATAGAGTTGAGAGAAACTGCGTGGGTGAAATCTTTACCCCTATGCTCTGGAGAGAAAAAGATTAAAACAAGAAAAACACTAACCCGTATAAAGCTCTCACAAGGGTCAAAATAATGCGTCATATTCTTTCAGACTGAAGCAGGTTGACTTTGCTGAGAGACATATTGTGCCCTCTGGTGTTTCATCCCTAGGCTACCGCCATTACAGGCACACATACTTCATTACATGACACAGAGGTGTGAGAAAGGACAGTGAGGGAGAGACAAGATGACAGGGAGATATGATCATGGGTGAGAACTGGAACAGTGACTTGATGAACCAACGCCCTAAACAGGAATTTCAATCCCTTTCAGCCGCCCCCCCCCACTGACATTCAAACCTTTTTCAGTGAAAGTGTCAAACAATGTTGGTGTGACTTGTCTGTGCTATTTCTGAGAATATAGTAATTATCTTCACTTTCAGCCAAAACATAACAGTCTCATCTGGAATAATTTCTTCAGAGGCCAGTGACAAACCCTAAACACACCCATATACACCCTGCACACCAAGACACACCCTCCAGCCCGGGAACTGGGCTCAGGTGGGTTTGCTTTAGCTGTTTGTGCTTTGTCCAAACAAAAAGACTGCAAGATTGAACGTGCAAAATTTTACAAAAACCCAGTGTGATGGCTCTCATTCCTAAAAGGAGACGAACTGAACAGCAGGACAGTGAACCATGCTGTCCCACACAGTGAGATAGCAAGAACTGCTTGGAACCGGGCCATTGCCATAACAAGTCTCAGAAAGGCTCTAGACTTTTCACACCAAAGCTTTATTGTCAGTATTGTCAAATGGAAGTTGCCATTTGTATGATTTCTTTACAAGATAAAAAGAAAATCTCACTATGCCAGAGATTGTTCATTTTGTCCCATTTAAAAATAGGTTGGCTTAATGTCCTTTATCCTTCACGTCTGTTCTAAATCTACACTTTCTGTATAATCATCAGGATCTGCTAAGAGAGAATATCGAGGCAACACTAAAAGGCTTGCTCACGGTAGCTAGGAGTAAATATTTAACTTGATATTTGCTTTCTGTGCTACAATCCACTGTGGATCACTAGTACATTTCACGGTTGTAACACAGAGTTGGTACAAAGGCGTCATTGTCACTCACACCTATGCTACACACAACAGACTGACATTTGGAATACTAGAGCACAATCCAAAAAGCACCAGCACAGTTACTCTAACAGACTGTGTCATTCATGATTCACATTGACTGTGAGACCTGCTGACACTTGCAGATACACACATGAGATAATTTTCACGGAATCGCCCTGACATCATCAGTGAGTAATTATTGATATGAAAACCTGACATCTGGTTATAGAATTACATCGACAATAGTCTTAATTACTCATATGGTGTCCTGATGTGATTTTCCCATGCAGCTTCTTAGAATGCAAATGGCTCCTCAGATATAAAAGCTTAAACAAACACACATATATATTTAAACAAAAAAATGTATGTTGTTTTACATGACCATTTGACAATTCAGTCACGTCATCTTAAAAACAAAATCTAAAATTTGTGATGAAGTTTATATAGTGAAAAGATCTCCAACAGAGACTAAATAATAATAATCATAATAATAATAATAAAGAAAGAACAAAATATGGATTTGAACTCTTTATCAGTAAATCCTACCAAATTCCCAACAATATTACACCAGAAGTCTAATTACTCCTGAAAAAATAAATACAAATACATTGTTCCTCAATTATGCTGTGATAAAGAAAAAACCAAGAAGATTAACTGAGAACTATACAATGTTTTTCCAGTACATGTCCTTGGAGGTTTTTTGTTTCTCACTATCAGTCAAACATGACTTTAACCCCAGAGATAAATCAAACAATATTTTATTATCTCTTGGACTTTGAAGTGCACTAAATTCACAGGATACAGCATATTTCTCTGGTATATAGTTAGATTACTGGGAACTTGCTCTTTTGTTTCATTACTACTATGGTAACAATGTAAATCTATGGATTTAATATGTGTTGTCATAGTTATGCTGAAAATTTCAGACACACCCCAATGTTGTTTTTGGTTGTTTTGTTTTTGTTTGTTTTTTTTTTTTAGTTTTACTCCTCGTGTGTAACCAGCCAGTTTATGACACAGAGACAGACAGATAGAATGACACACTCACACTTTCTCACACGTACACAGACACACACCTGGGCTGACTCATAGCTTTGTATGGGGTGGATCCTGGACACACCTGAAGCAGTTACCAGGAAGTCTAAAAGCCAAGTCTGAATGATACTTAACAGTTCAGTAAGAGACGATTGGCTGGTTTCTGTTGGAGCAGAGCCATACTGTACAACTTAATTTTTTAAGTTGATCTAACTGTTCGATCATACAGCAGAGGAAAACAGGAGTATTGCATTCAACATCTTTATTTTACATATTAGTTTGTGCATATTTTAAAGCTATTTTCAACATTCGGATCATTAGTTTACTTTGATTAGAACAATTTGAATTAAAAAAAAAACCCATCGACAACCAAACACATTACTGGAGGAGCAGGAAACAGTGTTGTTGCCCCAGTCTACCTGCAGGGGTCATCAGCATGTAAGAAAACACAAAGCAGTTCAGGCGGCTCAGAGGCCCTCAGACTTCCTCCCTGGGAACTGCTCAGGATCTGCAGTTTTGCATGTAGCACCCACAGATAGATCACAGCTGGAGGCTTAGTTTTTATAATAATGATTAAATATAGAAATTGCAAATATGCGAATGCCCTATATTGATATTTGAGAAATTAATTGATGAATGAATGAATGAAACTGCATGTATCAGCCTTAAGTCATTAAGCTGTACATACTAGCAGATTATGGCCAGAAGGGTGAAGCATTGCACACATTATGCTGTAGCTGAAGCAGTAGCCTGCTACCACATGATCAAATACTATTAAAGACTATTAAACTAATTAATGTAAATCAAACTTGACTGGTATTGAAATCTGTTCATCATAAATACTGTGTGATTTATTCAGTTCCCACAAGGTTACATTCAATTCTTCACAGTCAGTTACAAAATGAAATATCATTATTTAGGACATACTAACAGCTATATGTTATTAGAACAGGTGTAATACTGGTAATTCTGAATATGCATTTCCAAGTGAGTGGTTGGTTTTAAATGAAATGAGGGGAAGTACAAGTATAAAAATATTAAGATAGTTAACAATCACATCTGAAACTGGTAAATATTTTGATTTTGGTTTGATTTATTTATGTATTTGCTGTAATGGGTCATAAAGCTATATAGGAATGATATATCCATAATAGAGTATTAGTAAAAAAAAAAACAACAAAAAACACACAAAACCAGACATGAGGGAGACAGAAGAAATCCTTTATCCCATGAACATTTGTAATTGCAGACCTGATCTTTTAAAAGTGAGAAATCAATTTGCTTTTAACACACCAGCCAACTGGAAAGATATATTATTGACCTATAAGTGAATTGATTTGAAAAATACTGTAACCTTGAATTAAGCAAGTCAAATATTTGGTTACAAAGCTTGTGTGTGTATGTGTATGTGTGTGTGTGTGCTTTCTAGACATTCTCCTTCAAAAAGAACCGCAGGCTGCATAAGTGCTCAAACCTCAGACTGAGACGGGACATATTCTGGAAATCTAAATCAGTCAACAACAAAGGAAAACATGAAATACAAGTTTGATACAGCGTCATCATTAAAACTGACTCTCCACACACTGCTCAGACTGTTCATGTTCAAAATCTAAATCCTACCAATCTCCTGTGTTTGAGTTTTTGTCCACATGTTTTGACAAGATCAATAATACTATTTCAAATTCAAATTCAGTTTACGGCCAAAGTGGGCGGGGACAGTTAGCTCCTCCTCTTCTTAGCTGATTGGATACCGGTACAGTGCACCAAAAAAAAATATCGTTGTATTTATTCATATATTCATTCATTTATAATGTATTTGTCTGTCATCTTGAAAATATGGTAGGTCCACAGTGTCACTTGTAATTTCTGACAGCCCAGAAGTCGTGTGTTCGGAATAAATTAGAAAAAAAAAAGATTGGTATAATTATCTGGGTTTGGCTTGATTTTATTCTGGCAGTAAATCCTATCTGGTAACATTTTCAAAGAAAGCAGCTACCTCTACTGATGTACATACAATGCTGTGACTAATGCTGTGTTTATTTGTTTTTTTCTTACTTTTATTGGATATGAAGAACATAACAAGGACTAATAATATCGTATATTATTGACTTTCAAAAGCTGACTTGGTCTAGAATTCTATTAAGGAGAAGGATATTTTCCTTTCAAATGGGTTACCATTGGTTATAGCTGCCATGTTGGGAAGAGTGCTTTGTGGGCAGGTGTGTTACCTGTGGCTCCCTCAGGAAGTAACCTACGTCCTGAGCTCTGCCGCCTCTGCTGACTGACACACACACACACACACAATGAACCAGACGACGGAACTGATCAGATCATGATATTTATATATATATATGTGTATATATATTGGTCGTCATTGCTTAATTGATCTTCAGTCCACACTCAGCTTTATTTATTAATTAATTTATTCAATTTTATTTCATTTGTTTTAAAGTTGGCAGCCGGAGACAAATGCTTCCTGATAATAAAGAGGTGCGTCTTATTTCCATTCCAGTGATTGACTGCGCACCGCTTCCACCGCCGGAGCTGGGGGCATTGACGCATTGTGGAGTCGACAGGGGGTAGTCGCACTGCAAACCCCGGCTTGGCTACACAGACGGAGGCATCTGTCGGCGTAAAACACCCGAGATGGCCGTGGTGCAGCTCGACACGGAGGACCACCAGCCGGAGAACGGCTTCGTGTCTCCCGAAACCACGTCGCCGGGGCTGCTGACACGCATCGACGGCTCCGTCCTGCCGTTCCTCGGGGGATTTGGGAAGTACCAGAAACAGCTGATCGTGCTGACATGGATTCCGGCGCTATTTATCGGATTCAGCCAGTTCTCGGACAATTTCCTCCTGGCCCAGCCGAACAACACATGCGTCCAGCCGCTGGCCAACCTGACTAATCAGACTACGGGTCATTCGTCGCTGCTCGAGGCTCCGAAAAACATCAGCGGCCGGCCGGCTCATATTTATGCCAATGGAAGTGACGGCACCCACAATGACACGGCCGGCATGCAGTGCCACTGCAGCCAGTGGACATTTGAGCTGCACACGGGTCTTGTGCAGAACGTGGTTACCAAGGTAAGCTGTTCATACCGTGGATGGGCATCCTCCCACCCACCCACCACCCTTTTTGTTGTGCATCCTCGACACCCTACAATCCGATTTTGTAGGTTTATTTAATGGAGGCAGATAAAAATGAAATTCTGGCACGAATGAAACGCTGCACCCATGATTTCACACATCACGATAATGTGGCCAAATCGTGTTCTTTGGCAGCACCCACCGAATTGTGATTATGGTTTAAAGCGTCCATTGTTACATCCAAGGCGTGCACCCCCTCCACCCCACCCCACCCCAAAGTGGGCTGTCTAGCGCTGAGTTATTTTATGCTGTTGGCTTTAACACACAGCCACGATTTGGCTTGTAGCTAAAACAGTAGTAGGATCACATAGGTGAGAGCAGGCATCGTGCTGACAGTCAGTCATGGCAACACCAAGTGAGATCCATAGCGGATAGACAGAGAGAGATTTTTTTGGGGGGGGGCACTGTTGGCACTTTGTACAGAACTGCCAGGGCTGGTGGAATTTGCCAGTTGTCATAATGTACATAATGGACATGGAGCCTTTGATTTAGAGCAAAGGTCGTTTGTCCACTCTGGAATAATGCAACCCCCTCCCTGGTCAAACATCACCTGCACTATCACTGGCCCCAACCAAACATCAGGGAGATTCTCCTACAGCTTTTCACTCCGACTTTCAGAGGCGGTGTGTGTGAGCCCTATAGCATCACCTTAATGTATTCTCCCTATCTGAGCATGCCAGGCTGAGGAGACAGTATTTGGTCTGGTAGCTGGAGGAGGATGGGTTTTATATGTCATGCCTGTCAGCTATCCTCCCCTTGTGGATGCTGCATGCTTACATCAAAATATCACATTTTATTTTAGCAGTGGGGGAAAAAAACATGAAACATAAATCAACAAGACTCTTCAGGACAAAGCACCAGGATTATATGGCACATTTTTCATATTCTTATGATTGAGATATGAAAAAACACGGAAACAAAGCTCTGTTTTACTTATAAAAGTTGAAATAGTGGCATACACCCTAATGATCTCACACACACACACACACACACTCAGCGAGAACAGCAAAGTGAATTTTAATCTGCACCATCTCCACTTCTAAAACATCTGGAATGTGTGCCATAATCAAACGGCTCACCAGGAAGAGTTTGATCTGAAGCAAGGCTTCAAAGTCTCTCTGTGCTTACGTGAAGGAGGTGGTGGCATCCTGAGCTGATACCAACAGCACATCTGCTTATCAGTGATAATGAACTCATTTAAATGAAGCGAACAAAATGCAGCTGTGGCTTTTTAACTCAGCCATGAGCTGGGGGACAGTCTAAGTTTTGATTTCATTAACTGCAATTTAGAGATCAAGAAATCTTTTATAGAGGGAGGCCCTCCAAGCACTCTTGACTTGTAGCTAGCTATGAAGGCATATGTTAGGAAAATGGGTCGGATGGGTCTTTAAAACGTGCTGACAAGGCTACTGTGGCATGACTTCAGCTCACAAACTCCTTTTCTCTTTGCTGGCTTATGCTCGTATAATCTGCAGATACTAACTTTTGTGTTGCCTTTGCAAACATACATAGAATGTCATGTTGACACTACCACCATTGCAGATCAGTGACAGGGCCAAACGGCGCTGGTAAGTGGCAGCGCTTGTCTTCTCTGACCCCAACAGCTCACATTCTGACAAGGTCACTGAAGGGAGAAATTCAATCAGATGACATGGACATGAATCTCAAAATGGTGCCAAAAGTGAGGGGAAACTCTCTTGACAACCCGTCCCTGGCTCTTCCCAGGCCCCCTTTCCAGACTACAACATTGGTGCTAGGATGGGACACTTTGGCAAGAAGTGATGACCGGGCTTTCCTCCTTGTGTTTGGATTGCATAGGCCTAACTGCAGATGACAGATGGCTCAGCTCCCTGTGACACTTGATCCTTAAAAAGCTGAGCAGACTTCCAACACAGGCAAAATGTTGTAGTGTCAGTCAAAATGTGCCAACAAATTCTAACATCTCACTACTCTGTTTACCCTCAATATCGCACGTGCTTGGCATGTTTTTACCATGTGCCACTTAGGTTTTGTCTCGCCAGAATCAGTAGCAGGCGAAGGCATGTTCGCTCACCTCATTTTCTCTGCAGAGCAGAAAGAAGGCCTTGATGGACGCGGTGAAGGTTGAGGTGGTGATGGTGAAGGATCCAAAGTGGTTAATGTGGAGACCATCCTAATTGAGTCAAAGCTCTCCTCAGGGTGCATCTTAATTGGACTGAGCCTTAGAAATGAGAATGTATCATTACTCAGAGACAGATTAGTCTCACTGCAACCTACTCTACTCAGTTCCCATTCAAACGGGTAGCAGCTGTACATACTGCCCAAAATAGTGACCTGAGAACGTCCACGAGGCAAAACTGCATTTAGGATTACCCCTCTTATAATTCTCTCCGGTTGAATGACATTTGGACTCATACCAAACTATGACATCATCATGCATTTTAGTTATTTTACATGTAATCTGCAACATGTTGGAAAATAGTAAGGAAATGTCAATCGCAGAAATCTGATGTAAATTCGAAACCCCAAATATTCCGACGAAAACAATTAGGACAAATCTGAGAGAAGCCACATATCCCTGTTGTAGAAGTCGGAACAAGAAATGCTTCAGTTTAGTGAATCCCTTAAATGATTGATTACACAAATTCATGTAGATTTATTTTCTGATGATTACTGAGCTACGAGTTTTAAAAACATAAAATGCCAAATATTTTGTATTTGTAGTTTCGTCAACTTTTCTTTTCTTTTTTTTTTAACCCAGAACCAAAACAAAAATGTTAATCATGCCACTTCACACTTTAACTACTGGGCGATTGACCATGTAAGTAATTGTTTGTTGAGTGATTGATTGATTGTTTGACATGACTTGTTATATAGATAATACAATCAAATTGTATGTTAGTGCCATTTTTTTCTGGGGGGTGGGTAAGCGTTGGAGTTGAAACATTGTATGGAAATGATAAGAAAGACATGTTGCAAGCATATTGGTGGGTACACCCAGACAGAGTATCAGTGTCTGGTGGGTTCCACACCCTAAGATCTGAAAGATGATACTGTAGTTCAACACCATGCAGGCCTCTCTGCTCTGCGTCCCCTCATACTATTTACCCAGCTGGTTGGCTCTTTCCACAGACCCCAGATCAGTGTGGGACACTTTGAAACTGTCTCAGCTGTCGAAAGGCGATGACCCCACGGCAGATACCCAGGCAGCCCACAATTACAGCCACTCACAGCTTCAGCTGGGAGAAAAGATGCTTGTGTGTCTAAAAGATAAAGCTGTTTTGAGTCTCTCTCTCTCTCTCTCTCTATCTCTCTCTCTCTGTCTGTCTGTGTCTGTCTGTCTTTGTGTGTGTGTGAGAGAGAGAGACAAGTTTATGTGTGCTGCAGACTTGTTTCTGATAAGTGCTGTTTTGTCACAAGGAGGATGACCAATGTGGGGTGCCTGACAACTGGCCTAGGTTTAAGTTTCTTCTGAGGCTTGTGTGGTGGAATTCGGGTTGTAGGAGTGCTGGTGTATTGTCTTCATTTCTGTTTTTATTTGCTCAGAACCCTAAGGCCGTATCTGCAGGGTCGACATATGTGCATTGATTGAGCTTTTCTTTTCACCACAAACCTGCAACAGAAAGCGAAATGGGCACTATTCATACATCTTTATGCTCGTGCTCAACCACGTTTTGTTTACTTCTGCTCACCTATGCTAACAACACATTATAGGATTTCAACCCTTCAGTGAAGCAGTGGTGCGAAAACTTGCACTTGGAAGCAGAAAGAGTCTGCTAACCATAGAGATGGCCTGTTGCTAGGCAGTAACTATGCAGAAGTCTCTGTTTTTTTTTGTTTTTTTGTTTTTTTTATTTTCTCCTGCCTTCTCCTCTCAAGTGCCCTTAAGCATCTCTGTCTCTTTAGCTTGTTATCATTTCCTATTCTTTGCTTTATTCTTTGTGTCTCTGTCTGTAGATGTTTGGTTTCTGTATTGTATAATCTTTATTCCTCCCTCCTCCTGTGCTTTCATCCACCTCCCTCCCCTCTTCCTTTCAACACCCCCTTCCTGCCCCACCACTCACCCACTGCCCTGTAGTTCAACGAGTGCAGAAATGTGCAGCTGTAGTTGAGTGTGTCTTCATCTCAGCTAATGAGACTCCCTGGTGTAGACTGATCAGTGGTGGCTTCATAGACACAGTGGATCTCCACTGATTTGCTCTTAGCCCTTCATTGTTCTGCATTTTTCTGTCAGCTAATAGATTTATATGCGTCTAGCCCAACTCTGTGCACTCACTCCTATTCATTATTCCCAAATGAGCAAGGCAATAGTAAGGGAAGGACTTACTGAAATAATAGAGGCATAGCAGACAAGCTGCATGGATTTGAATTGCAGATAGATTCACAATTGCTGGGATTTCATCCTTCTGTCTGTCCATCAGTAACGGTGTATGAGCTCAGTCAGAGTCTTGGCTTGACAACAAACTATGGTTAATAATTTATGAAAAATTGGAAGATGCTTTCAAATGAAAATGAACATTTATGATACTTTGGCAATCACAACCTGCCACCCTCTACACAACTGGCTGCATGTTTTAGCTGTACCTACCACTTGGAAGAAGTGCAGCAGCTTTGTCTCTCTCATGTGACTCTTGGATGCCGTATTTAACGTTGGTCATCTGTCTGTCTGGCATCATGTGTGGATGTGCGGGTGATCTGCTTACTCACCAATCTGTCATCCAGCTGTGCAGTGTTGAAACCTGAATAACTGCAGACTCAGAGCTTGTCACTGCCCCAGAGGAGTGAAGTTTCAGCTTTTTTTTTTACCTTTTTGGTTTTGCAGTGATTGCACAACAACAACTTGTTGACCTCCTCCTGTGTTTTTCTCCGCTGACATCGATACTGAAACCATGAATGAGTGGCATGCATACATCATGTGATGGCAGAATAGCTCTGGGTAACCCCAGAGCGTTCCATTCTGGTCAGGTCACTATGGCAGAGGTTATATAAGGTGAGAGCTTCTCAGAGGAAATTACAGGTACAAACTACATTTTGCGGGCGACATGAAATAAATGTCATTTTTACTGGCCATGTCAGCGTGCCGTCTTGTGATGCTGTTAGAAGTGAGAAGGTGCAGTGTATAGATGAAACAGAATTGAGCCAGGGGTTTATCAGCTTCCCACACACTATGCACCTGCTATAGCCACCATGCACCCGCCTGCTCCTCCCTGCCCCTTCTGTCCATGCAGACACAATAATGCCCAAAAGAGCATAATATCCACCTCCTATCTGAAATTCAAATTCTGTTACTCTCAGGTTCAACCACTCTACGAAGATCATTTAGTATGTTTGACTGAGTTACCAGGCAGCACGGCAGCAGAGGGGTCATTGTTGCCCCACAACAAGAAGTTTGTGGGTTCGGTTTCAGGCCGTTTGTATGTTCTGCTTATCAGTGATAAGGAACTCATTTAAATAAAGCAAACAACCCATGCAGGCTTGCGTGGGTTTCCTCCCACCTGTCCAGGGTGTACTCCGCCCTTGCCCAGTGTGAGTTGGGGTTGGCTCCAGCATCCCCCACAACCAGGAAACACGGTTGACAATAAATGAATGAAAGTCTGAGTTACCAGTTTTGTGGCAGTGAGGCTCTGCATACACTCCACAGCAGCCATTGCTGCACCACTCTATGGCAATTGCATGTACTATGTACAAGGCCTGTTTGTCACAACTTGTCATTGCTGTAGGGGAGAAAAAAATAGTTCTGTGATGAATTTATCAAAAAGCATTCACACACTATTGTTTTCGCTCTAGGAATTCCTTCACGATTGCTTCAGAAAGTTTTGTTCAGGAAAGAGGTGAAAGAATGAACTGCCGTATGCTGTTTCAGTAGAAGAAACAAATATAAATTATGGAAAGATAAAACTTTTGTTTATGCAGACCTGATAATTTGGATATATTGTTTGGAATGTTGTCGTCATAAACGGAGATAATTAATGCTGACTTGTGTGGAACAAATAAGATTCCTCAACATTTGCAGTGGCACCACAAGTGAAATGCATGTGGGCTTTGTATAAACATTTACTAGTGGAGGAAAATTGTTTTGATGATTCACGAAGCTTTTTTGTACTTATTTGCTAAATCTTTTTTTCCAAGACAGACACATGAACAAGTTAATAACCAAATAAGTAGTTATTCAATCAGAGAAATATGAGGTCTGTGGAGATATTTTCCTTTCTGCGGAGCCTGAACAACTCTACATAAAAATCAGCTTGAAAGTATTCTCTAAATAGTAATGTCCAGAATAATTAAGATGGGCCACTTCAGTGTTTATTGTTTTGGGTGGCCAGGAGACAGACCAGTCGAGACAATAATGTCTCATCCTCAAAGCATTACATTTATCTTTCACTTACACTAATGTGTTTATTTGTCTCTACAGTGGAGTCTGGTGTGTGACTCAGCATGGAAAGTCCATATTGCAAAGTTCTCTCTGTTGGTGGGATCCATCTTTGGCTACCTGGTGTTTGGAATCCTTGCTGACTGGTAAGATTTCTTGCCAAGCTCTTTCACATCAAGTCTTATTGACAGACATGAAGAATTAGAATATATTAAATGCATTAACGGCAACCACAATAATTCCTCTTTTCTTTTTGGAAAAAAAAAAAAAATCGTACTCTGTAGGTTTGGTCGACACCCAGTGCTGATTATATCGGTGCTGTTCATGTTGGTGTTTGGTCTGACTGTGGCCTTCTCTGTGAACGTCCCCATGTTCAGTACCCTGCGCTTCTTTGAGGGCTTCTGTCTAGCAGGGATCACCCTCTCTCTCTACGTCCTCAGTAAGTCTCTAACTTTTCATTAAAAATGTTAGTTGACCCTTTGGTAAACCCAGATGCCTTAGCTGATACTGCTACCAGACTGACTTTACCTATTTCAGTAATTTAGATATAGCTGATGTCAAACTATATCTGTGTCCATTTTTAAATATTTCTTGTTGACTAATTTAGATAAACTATTTAGACAAGGGCCTTAAATATGCCCATGATGGCGGCATACAGGCAATGGCTGTAAGTATTGCTCTTGGTACATGTCCGACATTAGCATCATTAGCTGTTCTCTTAGCAGTTCTGCCAAGAACTTCAGACATTATCGGGTTTATAAGACAATAGGTCTAGCAGTGCCGCTTTTTCCAGGGCAGTCTAGCTAGCAAGCTACAGTTGTTTAATCGTGGAAGGTGATACAATGGTCTGACGGAACCAGAGTTAGCTGGTTATCCTGCTAACTTGAGTAAATAAAAATACGTGAGACGAAAGCATTTCCACTTCGTTAGGAAGTAAAAGAATTAAGCTTGACTTTGAGCTGGCCTAAACAGAGGTGCTCATAAGATATTGCCACAGCGGCAATACCGCCTGGAGAAATTGAGCAGCTGTTCCATTGAACATTGGTGTTGTAGTTATCTTTAGGTCAAACTGGTTGGTTGACTTCAACTCTAGGAAAGACACATACAACTTGTATGCACTTGTTGCCAGCCAGTTGCTAACCCCCTTTTTTTTTTTTTTTTTTTAATTCCCCTGTCAGGGTTGAGTCAGTATTTCAATATGATTCATCACTTTCTTATAGTCGTATTGAGACATTTAAAAACTGTTGCAATTTTTAAATCTCACACCGTCAGATAAACAAATGTACCTGAAAATATAGCAGGTATTACAATTGAATCAGCCCAAGCTTAATGTGTGCACAATACCCTTCCTTAATCCTCAGTATCCTGCCACTGTTCCTGTTCTCACTAAGACTTAACATACCTTTATTTTCTGCCCATAGCTCCTGAGAACGCTGCCACGCACCTCATGATTATTTAAGTGCACATGCATATCTTTTCCTGAGATTTGAATCCCTTGATCAATATTGCGATAATGATGGTAAGGGGTGGTGTGACAACTTTTGTCTTTGGCTTTACCCATCACTGCAGGAGCAGTCTACACTAACAGAGTCCACCGTCTTCACACACAGTGAGTTTTAAATGATTAGTAACGTGAGAATGTTGTCCAGGCTCCAAAGAACGGGATAGAAGAGACTTTTTTGATAGCATCCCGATAATTGGCCTTACAGATGCACATTCTGTTCTCAGCGATGGATCCTTAAAAGCCTCTTTGGCTGCAGTAATTGACCAGCGCAGAGGTAGGCTGCAAAAGTGGAGGTAAGGGAATATGAGAGGGAGGGAGCAATGGAGCAAGGATGAGACCATAAAAGAAGGCCTTCAATGTCCTTGTCTTTCTGATTTACTCCAAACGATATTCCTTGAAAAGCTTTGTCCCACTCCCAAAATAGAAAGACCGTTTAGTCTCAAGAGAAAGAGAAAATGGCAGGAAGATGGAGGCAAAGGTGTGGAGTCGTCAGCATCAAGTGGCGAGATCGCACAATTTACTGATGCTGTACCTCTAAATTTCTTCCCTGTATGGCCTTTTTTTGTCTTCTTTATCTTGTGAAATCTAGATGTTTAACCTCATATCTCATAAATCCTTCTTCTGATTCTTTATGGAGAATAACAATCTTCATTTGTTATCCCTGTTCCTTTCTCAGTCTCTATTTTTTATGTCTGCTTTCCTTGCCTCTGTCTCCTCTTAGCTATTTTTAACGTCATTGCATTTGCTTTCGTACCATGCAGCCTGGAATCTATTAAACTACAACACTGTGATTGGAGTGAAAGAAGTTGACATGAACAATCTGTTGCGCTTTCTTTATGGAAATGGCTTATGAAATGTTGATGTGGCACCATACCTTCTACGATATACTATACAGTGGCCAACAACTGTGTGGTTGAACAATGAGCTAGGGGGCTAGCAGTTGCTAAGATGTTCTGTTTAAATCTTTCATAACCTAATAGACGAGCAGATGAGTGTAGCCTGCATTAAGCTGGGGTTATGGAGACTGATTGTATGACTGTTTTGACATTATAGTTCTGTCTATGAAAACTTTGTTCGATAAGTGGAAAAGTAAACTCAACTACACCGGGCAGATGTGTATTTGAGATATGCATATTTATGTGGGTTTTGCGTTGCCATACCACTGCCCTTATTTCTGATCATGTGTCCCCTGTCACATGATATTTATCCTGTAGCCACTCTGTATTGACAAAACTTCACTGTTCCAAAAGCAGGAACACAGTCGTTCAATAACACATAACTGGAGGGAATCAATCCTTTTATTTCTGTTATGGCTATTTAATGCATTTGCATGATACTTGGCCCAATGCTATACACTGCAGTCCTGACAATGTCTCAGCCATGTGACAGTTCTATATGTAATATTATAAACCACATGATTTTGGTCAGTACCTTGTTTTTTTTGTTTTTTTTTTTTTTTTTGGTCTGTTTACAAAGGAAAGCCAGAGCCAAATCCCAGCTTGGGTTGTGTTTGCACTGGAGATGTTGCACTAATCCCCCTCTCTCATCAATCCACGAGCAATTAGGAAAACACCAGTACAATAACTGCATTCTTCCTGTTTGTTTTGACAATTTTATACAACCTTGAGAATATAGCTATGCAGTGAGACAGCACCTTCCTCATCGGTCCGTGGAGGCATCTATCAGGAAACCCATTTTGAGAATATGGATGAGTGCCCTTGTGTTAGGACTGTGGAGCAATTTGTGTGCAACTATAACCTATTCCACCAGGATGACCTGTCAGAATGAAGCCCAATGAAGGGCTAAACATGGCTGATGTGATGTGACACTTGTGCAGCTCCTGACGCTAACTGCCACACGGAGAGACAGAAAAGTGGTTTCAGACAAAGGAATGAGGACCAGTAACTAACGTAAGGAGGGGGTAAAAAAAAGTGGAATGTAAAGACTGAAAGGAATGTGCAAACTGCACAGGGGATGGAGAGAGTTTTTTTTTTTTTTCACCTCTGAAGACTTACGGGCAGTGTGACACAATTAGAGCACCGCATCAAGCGCACCACCACAAGTGCATTATTATTCTATATTAACATTGAGCCCTTTCAAAATCAATCCAAACCATTCCTTTAATCACAGGTATATCAGCAGAATAGCAAAGCCGGCAGCTATAGAAAGCCATCTGATGCAGCCCTACTATTTATACCCCAACGCTCCAACAGTGTGAGTCAGTTTTTTTGCATCACAGCAGCAGATGGGCCAGAAAAGGCTTACAATGCCCAGAGCTCAGCATCATGGCGCTTCTCAGTTCTGCAATTTTACCAGTAAACACCCCCCACCACCACTACCACCCTCTTTACATTAAACACATACTGCCCATCAGTCAGCTGAGTCATGCTAGCTGGCAGAGCCAGGTGTTTGTGTGAGAATTTTGTGATCAGCCTTGAGACCGTTTGAATGTGCACAGGGCCAGTGGGCCAGCGCTGGCTCTTTGTTTACACAGGTTATATCATGCACTCATATCAGCTCCAATCTATTGTTTTTCTAAGACACAAATTGACTCCCACCACCCCGAAGTATTTATTTACACCAAATATCAGTTCAGCGGCATTATTACACTGACAGTGATATAAGAAAAAAAGAATTGGATGCTAAAGCGAAGCCTCTCTTTAAAAAACTATTTTCTGCTACATGCATGTGGTGGCTTATGTTTTTTGTCTTCCACCGCAAAGCTCTGAGCTCCTGAAAGCAGGCATACAATGATTATAAGCAGTTAGATGTTTATTTAGAGAGGTACATATAATTGCCTTCGGGAAAAGAGCAAACATCTCTGTCCTCCTCCTAAGCAGGATCTCACTTTCTATGTCTGAATCAGAGGCAGCATGTCTATACATGCCACAGCTTTGTGTAAGGGAAGCCTTGTAGGGAGAGTTACAATAGGCATACAGAGAGAGTGAGAGAATCAGAGAGATACAGGAGCACAACAGACAAAGAGCATGATTCAGTGGGGGTCATTCTTCATAAAGAGCTTCATGACTTTTCTGTCGGTAACCTTTGACACACATGCACATAACTAGTCTGTGCACGACCATCTAGAAGGGAAAAAGTTCATTTTAATGGCACATGTTGTGGCACAAAGTCACTGTAATCCCTTTACGATACTTTAAGAGATGGCGCAAGATGTTTCCAGATCATGGCCACATAAACATCAGCAGTGAGTGCAACAGGTCACACAAAACCAAAAACACTTTGTCCGATGACAGTAGCTGGCACTGCATAGTCATCTGGTTAATTTGATAGTTAAAAATATAGTATTGGTGCCAATTTTAAAATTCATTTGGAAAACCTAATCTGTAACAATGCGCCACGAAAGGACAATAAAGAAACCGCATCCTGCGCTGAAATCTTATCTTCCAAGCTGAGGTAGTCCTGTGGTATTGCTTATATCCTGGCTAAAATGCAAACTAAAGTCTTTATTTGTGTAAGCGACTGGATTTTCCTTAGTTAATGATTCCCGTTACTGCTAATGTTTTTTTTTTTTTTTTTTGTTAGGGAGAAATGATGCATTGCCATGGGAGGCAGGCAGAAAGAGATCAAAGCAATGATGGTACTGTAGAGACGGGGAATAAATCTTAAATGTATCCCATTTATGAATAATCCATAAAGGTTTGATGGCCGCGTGTGAGAGGGTGTAGTTCCTCTGGGGAAAAAAGAAACGCATATTGTTGCGCATTTCAATTTTCCCTCTGCCGCACCCAGACAGTTGCACTGTTAGATCCTGTGGCTGTGTTTGCTGTCACTCCTTTTGTACATTAACTGGACAAGTATGGTGAGCAAACAAGTATAAGCACAAATGGAGGACTACATTTTGTTAGTCACCCAGTGAAGCACATGTGATGTGAACACCATTACACCGCTTGCTTTTCTCTATAACATGTTAAAGTTATAATTTCACTTCCCTTTTGTGTTGTGACTGAGTTTGTTAATACCTTTTTTAATGGTCTTAAGGGACAATATTATGCATTATCATGTGTGGTTCCGCGCTGCTCGTGTGATGCTTCAGAACAAATCCAATTAAGCTTGACACAGACTGTCGGTCAGCTTACAACCCCTCTGGTGCAGCCTGAGGCGAGCAACATTTAATAGACCATTAACACATTAAAATAAACATAAAATTAATGTAAATCTAAATGCTAATATGGCAGATGGAGAGCAGATAAAGGACATAAAACTGCTATGCTAAGTATGCAGTAATGAAGAATAAGAGCTGTGGCGTACACAAAAGGAATAGAGTGACCTGTGTGTGTGTGTGTGTGTGTGTGTGTGTGTGTGTGTGTGTGTGTGTGTGTGTTAATGGTTAAAGGTGATGGGATGTACCGGCTCTTCTTTTTGGTGCACTTATTAAAAACATGGGGAATCATATGAAGTATGTACTTTGAAGCCATAGCCAACATTTGCTCATGTGACAGCACTTCTTTCTTGAAGTGCTTTTTCTCTGCGGTGCTCTCATGTTACCACAGGCATTAGTCTCTGAGCTCACAAACGCAGGAGCACAGAACGATGTGCGTATTTATCTGCGTAAATGGATTCCTTTTGTGTGGATGTCACATTCCTGTTTGTTGGTCCAGTCCAACAGAAAGCTTTTTTTTTTTTTTTTTTTTTTTTTTTTGTGGGGGGGGGGGTGCTCTCCCATTTCCTCACCCCTCCCTCTCTTCTGTTTGCTGTCTGTCGTTTATGGATATCACTCAGACTGGCCTGACCTGAGTAATGTGTGCCAGGTCAGGACTCTGAAGAGAGAAGCTTTTCATTTCCCATCATACGCGTATGTCTCCCAGAGGACAGCAGCCAGGTCTGCTTCATGCAAATGCAGAGAGATTGCCACGAGATGAGTGTCATTCTGGGGGTTAAAAATGGGGGAAAAGGTCGATGAAGTACATAAAGAAGCAGGGTGTGACACAGTCCATAGGCTGTGTATAAAGTGCAAATGGTTTTTAGCCAAAGATACCACGGGACATGCTGTGTCCACATGCTTTCCCCACATGCTTTCCCCACAAGTTGCTCTAGCTGTCTCCTGATAAATGGGTTAAGGTGCAGACTCAGTTTTTTTTTCTCTCTCTCTGAGCAGGGTTAAACTTATCATTTGTGCAGAGTTTGCAAATTTGGTTACTCAGCAAACTTCACTTCCATGTTGGAAATACATTTTTTCGTCTGTCTCATTTGAGGCTCTCATTTTTAGCACTTGTGATGCCACATTTGTCAAAGACATTGCTTGACATAGCTGGCTATCATAACAAGCTATCTCACACTGCAAATTCCTGAGTGAAGTCCAGCGATTGGCCAAATGAGTATAGCCAACCTTTGCACTTTCTTTTCAATGGTGTAAAAGGAAACAAGTGCTGTGTCAGCTCTTCTTTGGTCTGGAAACCCTGGACTTAGTCTTCTATTTGTGTCATAGTGTAAAGTGTTTTATTAGTCACTCCATTCCAATTTCCTGTGAAACTGATGACTTGGTTTTATGTCTGTCTGTCTTTTGTGCATTATGGAAATGAAATACTCTTCTGCTTGTATTTTTGCTTGCAGTTTGGGAGTTGAATTTTTAGTTTGGGTAGATCAGAGGAAAGTCCCTGTGGCTACTTGGGGCTAGCTGGCATATTTTGAAGCTCTAGATAAAGGACTAATCAATGACTATGACCATATTCTTAGTCAATAGCCCCTTTTCATGCTTGGAAGAAGGTACGGTGCCTTGTGATAACACCGTCACCATACATATAAACAAGTAAAGGGAAAAAAATGCCTTCTTGAGTCGTCTTTGGAGGTTATCTGCCAACTAGCTTGAAAATGAACAGCAGTTTTGTCTTGCATAGACCTTCAGTGATGCCGTCAGTAAGATTCTCCTTTTGTGCCATGAAGATCATCCCACATTTGTTTTAACTTTTTACCTTCACAGCCATCAGGCCTTCCAGCATGTTCTTGAAAGATTTTGTCCGTTTGAAAAGGACAAATTTCAAAATTTCACTGGATACTAATCAGGGAAATGTGTTCTGCTGAAAAACCTCCACTGACCTGTCTTTCCGAGGAAGCACTCCAAAATATTCATCAGCGAATTTGCACACGCATTATTTTAGTTTGGGCACTCAGCACCTTCCATCTGTCACCAGAGCTTTGAAGGTGCCGAGCTTTAACTGGATGAGCTTTCTACAGTCGAACCAAATAAAGATGAACAAGAACCTGGCTTGTTATCTTTCTGTCTGTGTTTTGGAATACTAGTGGATGTGAGTTTGACAAGGCCTGAATAGAGAAGCAGAACAGATGTGGATTCCTGCATACAGAGCACGTTATTGATGAGTAGAAAAAATATATCATCTATAAACTACATATATAAACTTTCTTTCTCATCAAATTCTGTTGTGACAAGTTTTGTTTGTTTTCTTATGCTGAGGTGCTGGGATGGCTAAACAGCACCTGAGACTTGAAATCTTTCCAACATCAAATCTGGGAATAGATTTTTAGTCACAATTTTTCCATCATTCTGAAACTTGATAGTGAGCGACTTACCTGTGCTAATGACCTGTTATCAGTCAGCAGGGAAGCTGTTTAATGTTGCTAGGAACAGGTAACTTTATCACAGGAAATTGAAGCCATATGGTGGACTGCGGTGCTGTTCACTATTACGCTGCAGCACTTTACACCTTCACCTGTGACACCTTCAATAAAGCAAAGCTCCAGCCAATAAAGAAAAATAAGAATCATGCCATAAAAATGAAATAAAGCAATCAAAAGTCTTATTATCATCAAGTTGTAGTTATTTGGAGTAGCGAGGATTATGCAGTGAAATTGTGGCATGCAGCTTTAAGGAGCTCATGTGACCAGTAAAAGGTCATGACATTAGCCTGTGGGTACAGGGAGTGGCTTCACTGAGTGCCTTTGGTGGTCAACCAATCGCTTTCAGTTATAAAACAATGGTCCTCCTTCAGTGAGCTGTGTACTTGTCAGAAAGCTAGTGAGCTACTGTGGCATGCACCAGAGAGTGTGATTCATATACTTGTTCTGCCAAAGTCAGCGAACCAGACAAAGCTTCTTTAGGGATTATCATCACACTTAATTAGCTGTTGGCTTTATCAGTGATGATGTCACTTCCTTGTCAACTATCTATAGTAAATCAATTTAAATTTGGGTTTTTTTTCCTGTTATAGATTATTCTATTACAGTTTTTTCAACCCAGAGAAACTTGCTCAATAACTTTGGTCAGTTTCTTGTGCATATGACAATGATTGGCAGATTTAGTGTGTGCCAGTTGGACACAGGTTGCAGCAGGACATTGTGGGAATGCTGACTTAGCGGGTTTTGGAGGATTAGGGTCACTGGGAGTAATGTGCTCAGACCTCCTTTCCTTCCCACAGGGTTGTGTACTCATTCTGAATTTCAGTCCAGGAAATTTACCACAATTCAAAGATGTATATTAAAGGCTCTCATCATATAGTCTGTCCTTCTATAAGGCTGCATCTTACTGTCTAACAGCATATTTCCATAGCTCACCGTAGGATGCCCTTTTCCCCTTCGCAATGTAGTGGCCTGTTCAGGGCACATGACACCCTATTCAGTACTGAAGAATTCAAATCCCATGTAGTCCATACTCAGTGAAGCGTCACTTTTCTCCCAGCAGCAAAAAGAAAAGGAGTCTCGAGGTTAGTTGGTTCAAACTCAGCAGGTCTTGCACCCATCGCCCCGCTCTCCGCTCATTGGCTCTGTCATTCCAGCTGCGATAGTGTCTGTGAACAGAGAGCATTATTCATGTCCTCAGAAGGGGGCAAGTCCTAATTGAAATTCCGGTCTTTTCCACTGGAATGAAGCGCGGCCGCCGACACTCACTGTATTATGCTGGCCCTGTCACCTTGAAAGGCCCATCTGGAGACTGTTCACATGCCTGGGAAACAGAAAAGAACCCATCAGGAGAAAAAGAAATTGTGATTATATATAGCGCAAAAAAGGAATGAACGAGCCACAACCGATGACTTGGGTGTGGGGTGTGAATAGTAGTGTACACTTTCTATGATTTGATGTGAAGTTGTCCTCTACGCTGCAGCAGCTAAAGGCCTGGACTGTCTGTGGCTGCTGGCTGCCGCTGTGGTGTGCATGTTAATGACTGGTTGAATGAATCAGTGCCATTCTGAAAGAGGCGAAATGAGTACAAGGAACTTCTTTCTAGTTAGTTCACTCTCACAGCAGCCTACTGTTTAGGTTTGGCTACTGTCTTTGAACAACAACTGTACATGATGATTAATCGTCCTCATGTCACATCTTTGTGTGCACTACAAATTCTAAAGGTTTTTTGTTTGTTTTTTTATTATTTAATTGGGTGTAGGATCCATATTCTGATTTTCTCTGTATTAAAGGTACTGTATTGTAAAAAAAGAAATCATCTTCTTTGATTGATTAGGAAATATGTCTGTGTTACATTGAAACAATGAAATATCTCTTCACGAGGCTGTTATCGTCATCTAAACCAATGTTCAGGCCTGTTTCTGTCAGTACAAGGACAAATCAGATTATTGTTTTGATCTAGGGCTCTGTTTATATGATTACTCCCTGTGTATTATGGACAGTTCATCTTGGAAATGTAACATTTGTCCATTGTCATAGATGCCCATTTGTGGTTTCGTCCCATCCAAAGAAATTTACGTGTATTACCTTTTTTTTTTTTTTTTCTTTTGTTCTTCCTGCCAGGGATCGAGCTGTGCCTGCCAGGATGGCGATTTTCCATGACCATGGTGGCCAATTTTGTGGTTTTGGGTGGTCAGCTGCTGATGCCTGGGGTGGCCTACCTCTGTCGAGACTGGCAGGTACTTCAAGCTGTTATCATCTGCCCCCTGCTGCTGATGCTGTCCTACATCTGGTAAGGAGACTCTCGCACAGACTTGTCTCGTTTAAGACTTTGTTTAAAAGGTGTTTTAAATCCATCAACAAGACTTTCCTACTCCTCGAATATGTAGTTAAATCTACGGACAACAATTACATAGGTTAAAGTTAAAAAAATGTTTTTATGGTTTAAATAAACCCTTCCTAGACCAGAGATGCCTGCTCAGATGTGAAGAAGTGGAGAAAGGCTTTGCCTGTAAGGACAATTCCCAGCGGGGAATTTCCAATTAATACATATGTAATGTCTGTCTGTTGACTCGTTTGCGGTGACCTCTACTATGACTGCAGTCCCTTTCGCTGAAGATCTGGCACTAAGTACTATTTATTCTGCCATCACCACAGTGCTCCACAGCCTTGCTGTAAATTGACAGAAGAAATCCAAGAATATGGATTTAATAAGCGTATCAAAGCCCCTGGCTTTCTTCAAGCCGTCCTGAAGAACAAAGTGGGGTTCCTCTCAGAACAATATAAAGGACTCCAAAGCGCTAAACTGATCAAACATCAATACAATGCACTATAATCTGTGTTGGTCAGAGCAGGATTGACGGGGAATGGATGGGGAATTTCCACAGTGGTGGGAGGGTGAAGTGTAGGAATCAAGAATCAATTAAAAGGAATCATTGGAGCAATAGAAAAAGAAGAACAAGTGAGAACAAGCTTGGACAAGATTAGATCATCTTTCACGAGTCCTCTGAGAGGACTTTATGAAGGAAGGAGCTGCTCTCCATAAAAATTCCTCACACGCTACAGGGAAAATGGTTTGAGGACTGTGGTTCAATTGTTTGGTTAGAACACGAATTTCTCTGTACAGTGTAAAAAGAACATTTTATACCAAGTTGAAAGCATTAACCCAAAATTGGTCAGGGTGCATCGTGATTTGCGGCAGTGTTGCTACCTGTGGTCACAGAGAGCTGGGAACATTGATTATCAAAGTATCTTTCAAGCCAATATCAGGGCGGCTCAGTAGAAGCTGGCAGATACAACAGGACAAACTCATGAACCAAACCAAAGAGGGCAGTTGACCCCTGCTACAGTCCAGAGTTCCTCCTGAACATGATCAAAGTCTTGTATGTTGAAGGTTTTTTTTTTTTTTTTTTTTTGTTGTTGTTGGCAAAGGCATTTTGATAAGCTATGAAATGTTTATTGGATATGTTGGGCAAAGACACAAAGGACTGTAATTGTTAGTAATATTAGCTTAAGCCAGTTTTGTTTGTCTCTTGAAAACCAGGTCATTCTAACGGGTTCACATACTTTTTCCTACCGCTGGATATGAGGGCATCCTTCATCACACAGCATTCTGTCGAGCTGTTATGTAACTGTTTGTCGTCTGCTTTGCTTCGGTTATGGCCTTGCTGGCTAAAAAAAAAAAAAAAAAAAAATCAACAGAACCCAAGCAGGTCATGACATTGACATTCCTGAGAGAAATCACTGGACGTTTCACAGAAAGCTTAACCTGTAAGGTGCAGGTGCAAGCGCTTCTTGGCAACACTGTGGACTATTTCTTCTTGTCCTAGTGCAATGCATGCAGCACACACTGCTGACACACACAAATACATCAGTATGTCTGCGTCAGCCCTCACAAGAAGACACACGGCCCCATCTCCACTGTGTGGATTAAAGCAGACAGTCGTTATAAGCACAAATCAAACTCGTTGTTAAAGTGACTGACTCTGCAAATATCACAGCTGATTGGGCTGAGGAGTCCGATGCTGCTGGTGAGCCACACTTAGTGCTGATTTGTTGAAACAGTCACAGACCACAGCAGTGCAAGATTGTGAAACTAGCACTTTTGCGTCACAGATGTCCAGGAAGTTTAACCAACTGAGAATTAGGTGGGTTTGGTTACTGTTTTTACTGAAGGAATAAGATAAGACATAAGATTTTTTTTGTGTCTGCAGTGTCTGTACAATGAAACGTTTATCCTGTTGTAACAAATGTGCACCATGTAACCTGATGCAAGTACTAAAAAAATCAAAGGCAGCAAATGATATCCGAGGTAATCTCCTGCCCAGGGTACCCAATATCATCTTAGTACTTGTCTCTGTTTAAATCTAAAAGTGTTAAAACGGTGTGCTGGGTAAGACAATCAAGATTTTCAGCCGCTGGCGTTGATTAATGAGTTTTTAGACAGTCTGTGGTTCATTCTGGCCCATTTTTCACACCTGTATGAAAAGGACATCCCCCCCTCTTTTTGACAGGATCTTCCCAGAGTCACTGCGTTGGTTACTGGCAACCCAGCAGTACTGCCGCTCCAAGTGGATTATGGGACACATAGCACAGAAAAACCGAGTGAACATGGAGCTCGACACAGATAATATCCTCACAGGTAAAATATACATTGCTATTTATTTTACCAGTATATTTGCTGCATTTTTCTCTGTGGAGTGGTGTGTGCAGTGGTATCCCCCATCTGGGCTTTTCTGTATGAGCCAGACTGACAAGGTTATATGTAGTTCCTGTCTCGTTACCATGGTTACAGGCAACCCCAGAGGTAGCTGTGGGTGTTGAACATTACATTATGACACTCTTGGACCTTCATTAATTTCATTATAGCCTGGGTGAGTGGACATAGGCTGACATGATGGCGTACAGACGGCAGATGGATGCAGGTCAGGCGCTCTGACTCAGGGTCGGTTCACTGTTAATGTTTGTGCTAAGAAGACCTGTCAGAGCAAAAAGCAAACGCAAAGAACAAACAAACAAAAGAACACATTTAACGCTGTTGTGTTTTTTGTTTGTTTTTTGTTTTTCTGCTGTTTCTTTCTGTAAATATAATAAAAAAGACTATCCCACTGCTGAGAAAAGGTTTAAGGCGAAAGCACTCAGTGTGAAATTGACTGCACTCTTTCATAACTCAGAGACAGAGTGCTGACGCTGCACTGAACAAAAGTACATTACCATTTCACATTAATTTATCGTATCTTGTTAAGTGGCTGTCCCTAACTCTTTAGAAATATTTTAGACTTCCAAGTGCTGAGCATTATTATCTTGGCCAGGGAATGTCCTTTCTGTTTTCATGTTGTTGTGTGTGCAACAAGCGATGAGACCATCTTTGGAGAGCGTCTTGTATTGATCTCAGAAGGGATCGCCCCTACTCCGAGGTTAGTAGCTCATCTGAATCACTGGAAAGCCTGAGTGATGCAGTCGAAGATAACCTTGAGGCAGTGGTGTGGAATGCCGTCACATGCCTGAGTCAACATGAACAAATCCTGCTGCAAAGCAGAGGTGTGTTTCTGTGGCAACCCACAGTCCAATACCACAACATCCATCGTATGCAGTGTCACATATCACCGGCAGCTCAGGGGCGTGGCCCTGTCAGGAAAAGTTCCTGTTTCTCTGAGAGCATTGCAATGCCTGGCTCACAAAGCAGCAGCAGACTAGTTGTGTGGCTGAAACATGCTCATTAAAAATACATGTGGAATTTTTTTTGTGGTTGGAATAAATCAAGAGCATCCTCGTCTTGAGTGTTGATGCAGCCAGATTGCTGTCACAATCTCTTTTAACTGGAAAAGTCAGCCTGACGTGATATTAACTACAGCTCAGCGGGTTTATATATATCAGCTCATATCATAGATGGCGTAATATGAAGTATTTCATAGGCTGTCAAACTTTCCTTTATTGTGCCTTGTTTTATTTATAACAGATATTTCAGAATCAGTAATCAAAAATCATCAGAAAATATGCAAAATAAATTGCATGACCTGCATTTGTGCTGACTAAATTTTTTTTATTATGATTTTTTTATTGGCTACATTTTGGATTTTTCTGCATACTTGTGTTTGTGAAATATTTAATAATTAGTACAGTTTGCTAATGGTGTTAATTTATATCAAGTCTATTTTTGCAGTTTTCCTTCATGGTAACATAGTAACTGCTCCAATAATAACAATAATGTAGATTACAAACATAAAATAACATAAATTCTGAGTAATGCTGTAATTTAGGAATAAACTAATAAACGAATGGTGCCTTTGTCGAATTAGGAGGCCTGGCCTGCTTCTAAGATTTATTTGTTTGCTTGTTTCCAGAACTTCAGCAAGCTCTTCAGAAGAAACCCAAAAAGACTTGCATTGTCAAAATGGTTGGAACAAGAAACCTGTGGAAGAACATAGTTGTGCTCTGCGTCAACTCGTAAGTATTTCATGAATTAGTGTTTGGAAAATTGCACAAAATTGTGTGTCAAGGTGCTAATGAATGCATCAAAGAACAGGGAGGGAAAGAAAAGGAAAAGTGCGTGTCTCTTTCATGGCGGGGCATGGCCAGTCACACACGCCATTTTGTACAGCTAAAGTTCAGCTTTTAACCTGGAGGCTCGATACGGCATTGATCTGTGGACCTCCATGCTTTTGTCCGTGCTGCTCTCCCTTTTCATCCCCAGCGGGATCTCTCCTGCTCCCTCCATCTGAGACCCTGACCTTAGACCAGTGCTTCTCGATGCCGGGGGGGCGGGTGTTACCCCGTGTGTTTTGCTGTACTAGAATAAAGTGTGATCTATATTCCTTTCTTTTTTTTTGTTTTCTTTGACGGGGGGGCACAAAATATTTTCTTCTTCCTAGGGGGGGCCTAACAGAAAATGATTGAGAAGCACTGCCTTAGACAGGCAGACCCAGTGTCCCTGACTCAGTCAGCATAAATTTTATATGAGCTTTGTCCTTAGGAAATATTAGACAGACAGGAGAAGGGGTGTGGGTGTTTACTTGCCTTTTGTGTGTGTGTGTTTATGCTTTGTGCGTCAATAACCCAGTGTTAACACCTGTGCAGTTTTTTGCAACATGAGCAAACATGTTTCCTCTTCCCTTTCCATCCAACCTCTTCGTCATTTAGATTTGCTTGTATCTAATATCTGCCCGTTGTGTGTATCATTGTAATTCTCTATTTTTCAGCTCACTTCCTCGAAATCATCTCTCCCATAGCCTAAATTTTAGTCGCTCTGTGTGTTCTTTCTGCAGGCTAACAGGCTATGGGATCCACCACTGCTTTGCTCGGAGCATGATGGACCCCGAGGCCCAGGAAACTACTATGTTCCATAACTTCTATGCAGACTATTACACCATGGCAGGGATTGCGGTGGCGTCGTGCATGGCGCTCTGCCCGGCGGTGGGACTGATGGGACGGCGGGGTGGTCTTCTCATGTTCATGATCATCACAGCCTTAGCATCATTGCTGCAGCTGGGTCTGCTCAACCGTGAGTGCATTATGAATGATGCGATGTTCTTGAAGCGTTAAGACTATCTTGTACTTGCTGCTACTTGTACTCAAAGAAAACTCCAAAATTCTCTTACAGAATTGGGTTGCAATTTAGAGTTTTGTGAAATGTTTGTGTTTTTGAAAGTTATGAGTAGATCAACAACATTCTCATGGTTATATGCTGTATATTAATCTAGTTCCAACAGAGGATTTTCTTGGCTTAAAGGGTGGAAGTGGAGGGGGACACCTGCTAGCCTTGTTATGTTCAAACTAGCTTGGCTGACAAATAGTTCCAGCATATTACTGCCACATAAAATCACAAATTCCTAATTTTACATGAACAAATGCGTACAGAAATTTGATATATAACATTTAAAGATGCTTTTTAAGATGTGTGCTTCAATAATGAAACACAAAAGCTGAAGGCCGCAGTCAAAAAACAGAAAATAAGAATGTGTAAGCTTTTAAGTTTGACGCACCCATTCCAGCATTTGAAATCCCGAGATTCCTGCTGTGAACGCTCACATTCACTGCTGAGAGTTCACTACGTCGCAGCTCAGCTACCTTTAGGTTGTAATGGAGGAGTCAAACATGATTACAAATTTTACTTTTAGTCAATGTGTGCCTTGGAGTGCTCCAAATCATCAAAACAGTACACAAGTCAGTTTATTCTGTTACAAATGTTTAACCTGAGTCAACACATCAAGGTTATGCCCATGTTTCATGTTGCCAGCTGAAGCAGCTTGCTTTGCAACACTGTGTTGAAAATGTCTTTGCACAACATGTGTGGATGTTTTTTCTTTTTCATGTTTGAGTCTGATGATTTCCATTATTATCTGACTTCATATGATGTCACTGGCTTTACTGATACATATCTGCTGTTCTCTTTGATCCTCCTCTAGTGCTGGGGAAGTACAGCTACCATCTGAATATAGGTATGATCATCTGGTCGTTTCTGTCCCTAAGTCTTATTTTTGCCATTAATGCCTCTGTTTGGGTAGAAAATTTGATTAGTAATTGAGTACTCCTACTGAGGTGGTTTCACACTATCATGCTTGTCACAGTGTGAACGGTATCATCTTACACTGTGACTCTTATCACATCACTTAGGTAGCTGCACTATCTCGATTAGGTTTTCAACAATGTGGTGCCTTCAGACATTCTGCAGCATTTCATTAGCCATATACCACCCCTGCAGAGACCTTTAATGAAGTTCTATCTGTCATTATGACAATCTTTCACTTATTTTTCCCCTTTGTGTTGAGGAGGGTGGGCGGCCCTCTTTATAAAACAGCTGCGAATTTGCTCAAGATCTGTGATCAAGCTCTTTAGAGCAGATGATCCCATTTATGCCTTCCTCAACATGTCCTCCTCATAAAAAGCACGAGTTGGTTTATATTCAAAGTATATGAGGCCTACATTGGCTCTTTGTATCCCTGTGATTTGTAAACCTGTTCCGCAAAACAAGCTTTAGTGTTACTGGGAAACCTTGACAGTTTATTGGTACTATCCAGGTTTAGTTAACGGTAATTTTGATGGCATGTTCTAAAGTCCAGTTTCTGAAACTATTACATTTGCTAAAACTCGTTTCGAAATGAAGATACTTGAACATTCGGGCTATGAAGGAGATATATTTTTAGGTTACATCCTGTCTGTTACATGGCTGAAGAAATAAGAGTACATAAATCCATAAAATGTTGCCATTTTTGAGCAGAGGTGGTTTTTATATGTATGCATTGGGCTGACTGCCCGGGGTTATTTAGTCTGAGTCTGAATGTATCCGTCTCCTGCTTTGCCTGCAGATAGCACAGGTACACTGAATAAGAACTTCTCCATTGCCTTCTCCATCATTGGCATGTTCTCCTCCCACGCAGTCAGCAACCTGAGCATTTTCTTCTGTGCTGAGATCACACCCACTGTGATCAGGTAAGCCCACGGGAAAACTGAAAAAAAATAAAAAACAACACAACAATCTTTTCACATGCATTTTGTTCAACGCACAGCACGCCATGTCTATGAACTTATATGACATTCAAGTGACGAGAAAAATCCAACAGGCTAATTTATCTTTACATCTGTCTAGTATAGAAGTCGGTTAATCAGACATTTGGCATTTGGTTTACATAAGATGTTGGACAGATGGGCTGGCTGCTCCTCCTCCTGTCAGTGGCTGGGGCTGATATCACTGAGCCGCTGGAAACAAAAGAGTCTCAGTTCAGTGTCAAATGTAATCCACATCTTGTTAGCAATCCCCTCTGAGAATATATGACACAGCAATGGAGGTTCATTATCTGGGGTTATGCAAGGGGTGTTCTGCTCACACTACGCCAATGGCTCCATTTGGTGGTGAGTTTAAGCAACGGCAGGAGAGGCGGCAGCACCCTGCAGCTGCTTTCCAATCCAGACAAATACAGAAAAACAGGATTCAGGTGATGCTGTAGTTCTTCAAAGTGACAATACCTTCTTTCTCCCCCAGGGGTGGTGGTCTGGGCCTGGTCTTAGCCAGCGCTGGCTTCGGCATGCTGACTGCGCCCATCATGGAGCTCCACAATCAGAAGGGCTATTTCCTTCACCACATTATCTTCGCCTGCTGCACCCTCATCTGCATCATCTGCATTCTCCTGCTGCCGGAGACCCGCTACCAGCCCCTCCCCGAGACCCTGGCCGACGGCGAGACCTACACCCGGCAGCCTTTCCTTCCCCCGAAGAAGCCTGGGGAGCAGCGCCTCCTGCTGGCCCAATCTGAGAGCAGCAGGGACTACACCAGGGTGCACGACACGCCGCTCCACGAGGCTGCCGCCACCGCAGTGTCCACCATGGACTCCACCGCCTCTTCGGCCGTTGACCTGACCGCTCCATCGGTCGGAGATATGTCTGCTCCCATGTTTATGGAGGTCCACCCCAGCAAGCCCAAAGACCCCAATGGTCAGTCGGTGTCGTCTTTATCCACGACCCCCGTCGTAGCACTGGCCAAAGATGGCATAATACACACAAGCAAAGAGCACTTGCTGTCTTCCACTCCTTTACACAAAGCCCCCTGCATCACAGACCCCCTTTTAGCTGAGGCTGCTGAACCTCCTCCAATAGTGCAGGATTCTGTTGAGCCCATGACAGATTCGACCCCTTCTGAATTAAAAGAGGCTGAGTCAGCTGAACTCCCTGCCCCTTCGGTGGACTCTTGCACTCCCCCTGTCCCTCAAACTGCGCCTGCCTCCTTAACCATCTGCACCACACCAATCATTGAGCCCCGACCCAGCTCCATGTTAGAATCCCCACACCCCCTAAGTAATGACATTGACAATATCACCTTGAAATTTGACCCAACTCTGCCTGAGGCCACTGATGCCACTTTTTCTACCTCTCCTTGTGTTAATGACGCGACCCCTCCTTCTCCTACCCCGCATAGCCCAGGAAGCATTTCACCTTCACCCAGTCCACCTCCACCCACTGACTCAGACCAACTGTCCTTGCAGGACTCTTCCACTCTGCCCATCATAGATACTGTCAGCGCCACTGCACCATCTCCCACAGTTCTTCCCGTCACAGACATTGTGCACACCTCCACTCCAGAATCAACCACTCTGACTGTCACAGACACTGAACCAGATTCAGCTGCTTCCCTTCTCTTAGATTCACTACCCACTTTCATCACCGATTCAGGCTCTACAGAAGCACCACCCCCCTCTCTAGTGGACTGCACTGTCTCCTCCCCCATAGACTCTGGTGTCCTCCCCATCAGGGACAGTCCCAGCACAGAAAACAACGCTGTCGACAGTGTGGCGTCATCATGATCCAGTGTTGCAGCCACGAAAAGAAGCTTTATGGTTGCACCAGGAGGTAGCCTACGTCCAATAAATAACCAAGGTGGGGTGGGGGGTGCAAGAACTGTCCTGCTCAGACTTCAGGCATTTCATGAAGACTGTCCCCGCCTGGGGTTGAGTGGACATTTCTAACTGAGTTGTACTCACCCCACCCCTCCAAACCCCACTTCCTGCAATTAGCCAATAAATAAAGAGACCACACAAGTGAGAGAGTGCCAGAGGCTGGCTTGTGACAAAGTGACAGTATCTTCTGTTCTTTTTGAATGTCACTGGAAATCACCAGCCTATAAACTACTTTGATGTAAATGGTTAGAAAATCACTGTCTGTCATTTTAAAGAGACTTACAACTACCCACAATCGCTATGGCGTGTCATCAGGACTGGTGATAAAAGCGTTGAAGCTGAAAAAGAGCGAGAGAGAGAGAGAGAGAGAGAGAGAAAAACTTTAATCACTGGTACCTTTGCTAAAATAAAATGTCTGTCTAACATATTCGTTAAAAAAAAAAAAAAAAAAAAAAAAATCGCCTTAACTGTGTGGACAAGAAAATCTGAATGTTACAAAGTACATTTTTGCTGTTATAGAGATAAACAATCCAAATTTTAGTGATTTTTTTTTTTTTTTTTTTTTTTTTTTTTTCCTTTTTCTAAATAAAATGCCAAAAACTACTCTGACCAAAATTAATTCTAGACTCAGTGCCAAACGTTAGAATCGATACAGTATTTTCTGAAATACTGTTTAGTGCGGTCCCTTGCCACAGACTGTCTGAGGATTAAAGTGAACCCAATTTCGAACATCAGGAACGAATTCTCAACGTGATAACAGACTTAAATCTACATCACCATCAGACAAATTAGAATGAAGAAATGAGATGAAGAAAGCTAAACACCTTTCACCAACACTGGTTCATTGTGTGAACAGTGTCATACGCAAAATGATTGACCCATATTTTGTTGGTCCTGAAGAATCTCTTATTTTTCCAGTTGTCTAAGTCGATGAAATTTATGGTATGCAAATGCTTTTATTTGTAAATGTGATAAGTAAATGCAAAATTAGTTATTGAGATTGATTCTTTTTTTTTTTTTCCCTTTTTTTTAAATTCAAAGTATTATTTTGAACAATCTCCCATGGTGTGCCCTTATTGTACAGAGCTATATGTCATTCTAACAGTATTTGTAGCACCTAAGTGTGGTGGCACCTTATTATTTGCAGTGGGGACAAAGCATGAAAAATAATTGTGAACGTGTCAGCAAAACAAAATAGCAAAAAGAGAAAAAAACAAAAACAACAAAACAAAAAAAAAAGACAAAAACTATTTTTGAAATGAAATCTATGGATGACAAAATGTTTGATGTGATTGCCAACTATCACAACATTGCTAACCTTCTTAGTGTGTTTCCCACACCATGTTCTGGCATTAATGAAGCTCATCTATGTAAGTGACACAAAGTTTACCTTTTTAACAAAAAAAAAAAAAAAAAAGCAATATTTCACACATTTTACAACGCAGGTCAATTCCTAATTTATGGATGAAACTATTCGTAATCTTAAATTGACAGACTCTTCATTAAGGGGGCACTTTTTCATCCAAAGTCTGTGTCCATCTAAGCACAGAATTATACTTGACTTAACTCTGACAGTTGTAGTTACATACTTTATATATTGGAGGTTGTGATATTTGTTAAGGAAAGGTGTGTGATTACAAATAGGCCACAGTTTACAACAATCCTAATAATAATAATAATAATAATAATAAGTAATAATGATAATAACACTGTACTGTAAAACCTTCAGAGCCAATTCAATGATGTCTTGTCATTTCAAATGTGATAAATGTCATATGTTAAATGAGAGCTATTCAGGGAGTACCGGGGATTTACTAAGGTGTCGTTCAGGAGTGGAAGACACCAAGCTAACAGACTTAGAAGGTCTTCTGTTACTCTCACCATCTTGTGATACAACAACCACCTTAGGAGTACTTCACATACCAAAATGTTACTTTGTGTTTGTCCAGGTCAGACAATGACAGGCTACATATCTTTTGGTATTCCAATAGACCAACCTAGTTTGTCTTTCTCAAGTGAAACGTGGATCGAAGTGTGACAGCTCTATTTTTGGATCGATTCAGGATGATCTTTTAACAGATCAAGTCAAAAAAAACTTCCATTTATTGATAGTTTCATAAGAACATTTAATGTCTACCATGTATGTATGCCATGCTGCTAAGTCTCAAAGCACAAAGCCCTGCAATCATGTGACATTAGATTTGGTGGAGCTTGGCATTTGGCAGTATCAGGGGGAAAAAGAAAAAGGGAAATAATGTGGGATTTTGAATACAATACATAAATGGCTAGTTAAATGTAAACTTTTTGCAATAGACTCACATTAAATCCTCTTTGTGGAACCTGGATTTAATAAGGAATTTTTGGCATCTGAGAGTGGGTTGCCTGCAGTGGTCAGTAGCTTCACATTAGTCCAAGTTTTCGTTGTTTGTGAGTGTTGGTGTCTGTCTCCATGTGCATATTGCAATGTTCAATTGTGTATCGCAAAAACCCCCTCACGAAAACACCAGTGTGTAAAGACAATGACACAGCACAATACAACCAGTCTTCTCTGCTTTGGCTTTCACGACTCCTATGCAGCTATTCCACAGTGTTGATAGGAGGCACCTGTGTCATTTTTACAAAACTTTTGGTTCAGCGTCATTTGGAGTAAAATTTAAAAAGTGAAAATCTCTGAAAGCAATGTTAGCACCCGCGATAGATAAGCAGCCGGGCAAAAAAAAAAACAAAAAAAAAACAAAGAATGGTTTATGTCTTTGTAAATAGTAAATGTTTTGATAACTTGAAAGGTACTTGCTCATAAAATGGATGAACTGGTGAATAGTTTTGAACTTGGTTTAAAAAAAAAAAAAGGAAAAAAGTCTCAGAGACATGAAGTCCCCAGTGTACACATTTAAGGTTTTGCTTCTCTCAACCGTGCAACTCCAAATCTCTTGACGGGAGATTCGAATGAATGTAAAAACCATGGATTGTACCATTTATAATTTCCTTTTTTTTTTTTTTTGGTGTTGTTTTAACAGACATAATGCACTTGTACATAAGCCATACCTGTTGTTAAAATAAACCACTATTTATTGATCAACCATGAATATTTGTGATCTTTTCTCTTTTGTTGCACATTTTCATGGATTTCACGTCGATCAGATGTTTTCACTGTTCGCTGGAGGCCAAGTGTCTGAGAAAATAAAGCTGCAAACCTGTCACATCTATATAAATCATCCTCAAATCACACGGGCTCTTAATGACTTTGTTTACACCATCTGATACTTGTTGTCTGACCATTGCTTTCAAATTGCTGATCCAGAGGACCATGCCGCTAAGGTGGCCTACAAAAATGGAAAACTGATGGCCCTCCCCAAGCTCCTGCATCTTGCCATTAAAAGAACTACCTAAAAGACACATAACACGAAGAAGAATAAAAATGTGTGCTTTTTATCCCATCTGGTTTTGGCTGTGAGGAAAGAGGGTGTGTCCTGACTGTCAAGCCCCAACAGGGAACATTTATGGTTTTACGTGGAGCTATAAAATTTAATATGAATCTAATTTCACCCTGTGCATAGCAAGTGTAATGAATGAATTAACAAAAACTACCACAAACAAATTTTGGAGTGAGGCGTCACTCAATTTTTTCTCATTTACTCTGTAGCTTTATCCTCATTTTTATCTTTCATTTTGAGTGTGAAAATGTCGAAAACATCACAGCTCACTCCTGAACACGACATCTATCAACCTCAGGCAGTGCATGTGCAGCCATCAGAAGATTTTTGCAGCTTCATGGCGGGGAAAACAGTCAGTGAGACCTTTGAGAGCACCCTGGGCCCCTGCTGAGTCCCTGCCTGGGACGGGGTGATGTCAGGGGGATGATGCAGCATCATCCTCCGGTCCACTGCATCAAACCGGGCCGCTCCTATTGGCTGAGGGGGATACTGGGATGCTGCGCTAAGTGTAACGTCATCTGACCAGCAGCGCGTTTATCTATCTCGCCGGCTCAACACTCGCCCTAGAAATGAGGCAGGCGCAGATTTTTAGAAACACAACGGCCACAGACTGAAGACTGCAGGACGCCGGTGAAGTGAAAACAAGACGCTCTCTGCTCCACCCGCAGCGCACCATGAGGGAAATCGTCCACATCCAGGCCGGGCAGTGTGGAAACCAGATCGGGGCGAAGGTACAAAGATTATTATGGAGGGAGATGAAGGAAGGGATTGCTCTCATGATGTCATTACGTGTTAGCTGTTGTTGTTTTCCAGGGATGCTTCCAAAGAATTAATCGTGGATTTTCATCATTTAAATGAACAAATGTGTTCGGTTAAAATGGGTCGGGATGTGAAGGGTGGGGTTGGGTCGGGCTGGGCTGGGCACAGCGGCCGCAGTGATGTGGCCCCCCCAGCTGCTGCTGCGTGTCATTGTGCCGCTGGGAGCAGATGCGCAGAGCTCAGAATAAGAACTGGCGCAGACACTTTTCAAGCCGGGATTTGTTTCTGAATAATCCAAATTTGTCGTTGTGCTTCCTTTTTGTCTCAGTTCTGGGAAGTGATTAGTGATGAGCATGGCATCGACCCCACCGGTAGTTACCAAGGTGACAGTGACCTGCAGCTGGAGAGGATAAATGTTTACTACAATGAAGCATCAGGTATAAATAATAATAATAATAATTCTGTTTTTAAAATGCTCCCATCTGAATAATTCACCACATAAAGCTTTGTTCCCATTGATCATTATCCTTGCATGACCTTACATTACACAGACCTCATTTGAATGCTCATGTCATTAATGTGGCTGGAAGGGGAAAGTAGGTCCCACCATGAGTGGAGGGGAAAATTAGGACAGTCAACCTGCTAAAATATCCCTCCCTCTCTCCCTCTCTCTACCTCCCCCTGTCTCTCTCGCTCTCTCTTTCTATAGGGAGTACAGGTATCTGCAGTCTCTGTATAGCTGGCCTCGAGCCCTCAGTATTTGATTTTGTTGGCGTGGCATGCTGAAGGTCATTGGGGAAAAACACACCCCGTGTCATCGCACATTGAGCAGTATAACAGAACCTGGCGAATGGCGGCAATAATCGTAAAGCTCTGGCTCCTGTGTGTAAGCCTTTCAGAGAACGAGTCAGGTCCACATGTACCCAGGACTAAGATCAAACAGCCCTCATTCTTCCGCTTTGGTTAACCGAAAGGCCTTCATAGGAAATCCCCAAGGCTGATACTGTACATTCACTACAACTGTCTACCCCGATCCTATTTCCTATCAGCAGCCATTATTGATCCTTTGTCTCCATGTTGCATGCGGGCTTAATATTGCATGCAGACTAATAAAGCATTCCCACTAATCAATTTCATCTTAAAACTAATGAGGGGGAGCTGGCAGATTTCTTAACAGAGGCCAGCAACATAAAGACCCGGGCAGATGATAAAAAGACATGATAAAAAATGGAGGCATGAGTCAGAAGAGATTAGATTTGAATGGACTCTGCAGAGCTCAGCACTTCAAAAGCCCCGCTAGAATAAGCAGTGCAGTTTGCTGCAGTTGCAGTCTGCTTGCAAGGGGGTGGGTGGGTGTGTGTGTGTGGGGGGGGGGGGGGGGTCACAGACAGAGAGGGTGGAGTCAGGTAAACTAGAAGAAACAAACAAAGCTGTCTTATCCAGCGGGAGATAAAGGCTGCACTGTGCTTTTAACAAAAAGACTGCTCACCTATAAAAGGTCATGCTACAATCACATCCTTTCAGAGCGATGGGCCATTAATACTAGATGTGAAGAAAAGAATGGTTGAAAGTATAGTCACGTTGAGACTGTTTATATCTTGCTCCTCCCTTCCATCCATCACCCCTCCCTGTCCCTCTATTCTCTGCTCTTTTTTGTTCCAAGGCAGCAAATTTGTCCCCCGCGCCATTCTGGTGGACCTGGAGCCAGGAACCATGGATTCAGTCCGTTCCGGCCCTTTTGGGCAGCTATTCAGGCCTGACAACTTTGTCTTTGGTGAGTGGACAATTGATCATGATGTCGTCCATTCATCCTTAACCAGCTCCAACGTGTGTGCAATATCTGCGTGTGTCAGCAGCTGCTGTCATATCCTAAAGCTGTGTTAAAGCTTAGCTTCACCTGGCAGCATTGCAGAGTGCTGTATATTCCCGGCACAGAGCGATGTGCCAATGCTGTGATGCATTGTCCATGTGCAGCTGTGTCAGACTGAGACGGCTCTTGCAGTTACAACACGAAAAAAACAAAACAAAAAACAAAGGAATCTACAAGGAGATTCTGGTGCAGTGCTTTTCTCAATACAGGGATACAGGAGCCAAAACAATGCATCACAGGGTGACTATTCATTTCTCCTTACCGGGGACAGGAAACGCACAAACACCATTAATATCACATTAATATCATTAAGCTGGAGCCCAAAAAAATGTCATATGTGTTCGTATGTCTGCAAATTAATACAAATCTAATTCTTTATAAATTGTCAAAATCTGTTAGAAAGTACCAAATATATCAACCTTTATAGCTGTTCCAGATGAAAGACTACAAGATCAGAGTCTTTTAGATCTAGTCACTGGGGGCCATGAACGTCTGTAATATGTGAAATATCACTACAATCCAACAATAAAGACAGTTACATCTTTTCAGCCCTTGGAAGCAAGCGATGCCATTGTTTGTTCAACATTTGTCTTTACACATTCAAACACGCAGGTCAGAGCGGAGCAGGAAATAACTGGGCCAAAGGTCACTACACTGAGGGAGCAGAGCTGGTGGACTCGGTCCTGGATGTGGTGAGGAAGGAGTCCGAGAACTGCGACTGCCTCCAGGGCTTCCAGCTCACCCACTCCCTGGGAGGAGGTACGGGCTCGGGAATGGGCACGCTGCTCATAAGCAAGATTCGCGAGGAATACCCCGACCGTATCATGAACACCTTCAGCGTCATGCCGTCCCCAAAGGTGTCCGACACCGTGGTGGAGCCTTACAACGCCACCCTCTCCGTTCACCAGTTGGTGGAGAACACAGACGAGACCTTTAGCATTGACAATGAGGCCCTGTACGACATTTGCTTCCGCACCCTGAAGCTGACCACACCCACCTACGGAGACCTCAACCACCTTGTGTCGGCCACCATGAGCGGGGTGACCACCTGTCTCCGCTTCCCCGGCCAACTCAACGCTGACCTCCGGAAGCTGGCCGTCAACATGGTGCCCTTCCCTCGCTTGCATTTCTTCATGCCAGGCTTCGCGCCTCTCACGAGCCGTGGCAGTCAGCAATATCGTGCCCTCTCTGTGCCAGAGCTCACACAGCAAATGTTCGACGCCAAGAACATGATGGCAGCCTGTGACCCCCGTCACGGACGTTACCTCACCGTGGCAGCCATCTTCCGCGGACGCATGTCCATGAAGGAAGTGGATGAGCAGATGCTGAGCGTGCAAAACAAGAACAGCAGCTACTTTGTCGAATGGATTCCAAACAACGTCAAAACTGCCGTCTGCGACATCCCGCCACGTGGTCTCAAGATGTCCGCCACTTTCATCGGCAACAGCACGGCCATCCAGGAGCTGTTCAGGAGGATCTCAGAGCAGTTCACCGCCATGTTCCGCCGCAAGGCCTTCCTCCACTGGTACACCGGAGAAGGGATGGATGAGATGGAGTTCACCGAGGCCGAGAGCAACATGAACGACCTGGTGTCTGAGTACCAGCAGTACCAGGACGCTACCGCCGACGAGATGGGTGAATATGAAGAAGATGAACTAGAGGATGAGGAGGATGTCCGCCACTGATTGTAAAAGTGAGCAGACATTGTGAGTGAACCACTCCCTCCAAAATAGTAATTGTCGTTGAACAGTGAAGATCATAAGAAACACTCCAGAGATGCAGATGATCACCTACGTATCGCAGTGTGCCGCTCATGATGAAATATCGCTGTTTAGCAAAAACAGTGCTGCATATAGAAATAATCACAAGTGGTAATAGAACTTAAAAACATGCGAGTGTCATAGCATATGATCTTGCTTTGCCAATGTTAAATAAAGAAATAAAGTCTTGTCCTAAACACGGTTTTCTAACATTTACTTCAACATGCTTTCCTTGTCTCAAATAAACTATCCACTCCTGTAAATCCAGTTCATGTCATGTTTTTTTTTTTTAATAGCTGCAGGAGTCTGAGGAAAAAAAATAACGTTCTGTAAATACATGTAAAAAATTAATAAGCAAAACAAAAAGTAATGTCTATAAGTTTTAGGACGATTAAATTTTTCAAAATGAAACCAAAATCTTTAAGTTGTGGTATTTAAAGAAGGTTTTCCAGGAGAAAGAAGTCAAGATTGGGAAATTCAGGAAGTAGTGTACGACTCACTGACGTGTTTGATTTTCAACCATTTGGCCGAGTTAAGGGCAAAGTATTTTTCATTTCTGAGCCTTGTGGTTGAAAATGAATCAACCATAATAAACTGTTGAGGTTAAAGTATCCTTTTGGTTCCAGTTTTTAAAACCATTATAACACAAGTCTGGTTCGGTAGTAATTGCCAAATACTGACATACTTATTCTAAAAAAAAAAAAAAAAAAAAAAAATTAAATCAGGGAGGAGTCCAAAGACATCAAAGAAATAGTGATGAAGTGAAATGTTGGGTTTAGGGTTAATGAAAAACATGACAGTGGCATGATGAGACTTATTGCGTCATCTTGATAAACGGCACTGTAATTTTTACCGAGCAGAAGCTTTCTGTTTATCGGCTCTCTTGGGTTCCTAAGTCTGAAATATGTTGCATGCCCTGCCACACCCTAGTGTCTGCTGTCAGGACAAGAATGTTCCATCCATCTCTTCATGAAAACCATCTGCTTCAGAAGAAAAAGGAAAATAAATAAACCAACCAGGAAACCTTTTTTTTTTTTTTTTTTTTTTTAAATTCCAACAGCCATTTCCTGTGAAAAATACAGGAAAAAAAATTTTTGATGACAAGAGCAAGGACAAAATATAAGATTTAAAAATATGTGTACTGCCACGCCTGAAATTTTTAAATATAATTAAGTCATAGTTATAAACCATTTCATAAAAGCTGTTTTAAGATGATTCATATTGGATTAAAAAGATTTTTGCATGAGTGTGAGACAGCATGAGCTGAATAAGGAGTTGTCGAACTGTCGAACTGACAGTAGGATGCCAAACCACTTAAGCACTCAAGTGATTACAGGAACTTTTTACTTGGCATGCATCAAGTCAACCTGTGCACCGACCCTATCCCATAAACTTATCTGCTGACTGCACTTCTTTGGGTTTCACAAGCTAAAGAAGAGTCAGAGTCTCAGGATCAGTTCGAAAGATGAAGTTCAAAGAAGGCTTTGCTAAAACAAATCTAATTTAAAATCCACTCAGCCATCTTTGACGCCACCTGGATTGTCACCTACTTACACACTAATCCACAAGGGCAACCGGAGTTTCTACTTTTTCCTTTTTTGTTTATGCTAAGTCGCAACAATCTAGCTACAAGGAAACCATTGATACCCATTCAACATACACCTTGTTGATGTCTGCTCGGAAGTACTGACAGCCAATCACTCTTTCCATGCGTTTTACCTGACAAGGAAATATGCCTTAACTATGAAGGTCACAACTATGTCGACATTTTGCATTTCAAACTCAACATTTGATTGATTTGTCAGTTTGATAATTACTAAAAGACCAGACCTGCACATGTAGGTACATCACAAACTTCTGCAGCGGATTTGTCTTGTATGCAAATAAAGTTGCTTTACCCAAATATGTGACCCCACCTAGAGGATGTTCAACCTTAGTAGAATGGAAGAAATGTGCAAAAAGATGCTGCAGATGTTTTACCACCCTGTGGCGGCCTGTATACTATTCTACGCTGCAGCCTGCTGGGGAGGCAGCATTTGACAAACGGAAGCAAAATAGCTGGTCAAACTGGTGGAAAGAGTGACTGGAACCAGATTAGACTTACTGGGCTGTGTTGGAGCCATGCACACAGAGGAAGGCAGAAACCATCTTGGAATACTTAGACCACCCACTCCACAACAGCCTAGTTTAACAGAGAAACAGCAGCAGTGGACAGTTAATCCTTCTATGCTGCAAAATGGAAAGATACAGAAAATCATTCATTCCCACTGCGATCAGACTTTTGAACTCCTGAACTGCTGGAGGCTAAACTACCAAACAGAAGAATTTCCCTCTGGGGATTAACAAAGTATTTCTAGTTCTGATTCTTTCAGTTTGATTTTATTTCTAATAGGAGGTGCAACACTCAACACTTATAAATTCCACTTCAGCACTTTACTGCTGCGGTTAACAGCACACTAAAAACATGAGACATTAATACATAAGTATCAAAAGCAAGAACAGCAATATGAAACGTCATTCTCCTGAATGCCTTCAGTGCCTGTAAGCTCATACTTACTTTTCCCATAATACCCAAATTTTGTTTCTATTACACACAAAGACGCACAATAAAAAACAGCTCAGTTAAAAACTATGGTGGAATTATGCCACAATACACATCTGTAGAAAAAAAAAGGTTTTGACATTGAGATCTTTTGAAGTGAATTTACACATATACAGACATAAGAGTGCAACAATACAATGGAGTTTGCGTTGTGATTTTCTTTTAGTGTACAGTCTTTACTGACTGTGCTTCATACCAATAAAAAGAATTTAATCCCTTGTTGCTATGCTAATCATTCAAACACCTGAATTCTTCAGCTGACATTGCTTTCATCACTTGTAAAGTACAAAAAGCTTTCATCTCTTTTTCATGGAGTTCCCAGTGACGCCACCTATATAGCAGTTCCTCATTAGTTACAGTGTGACAACGTACGTCCGAACAGCTTATGGCATGGCTAAAGATAAAATATTGCGAAAAGCAAAACATATATCAAAAGGAATACCAAATGATACAGCAGTCAAAGTACTGAATATGATGTTCAAAGTCTGTATGGGTGAATGCAATGTGATCCAAAGTACACAACCGTTTCTTTATTGCTGCCAAAGTTACTTTGGAATGTCAAGTTCAAATTTCAAGAGGAAATCCATAAATGCACAGTATTCAGGACATACTTCTTCTTGGCTGCGTTTATCAAAAAGAGCAATGAGTAAGAATTTTACTGCTGTTTGAAAAGAGTGTTCATCCAGTTAATCCAATTAAGGACTATTTATTTTTAGTATTGAGTTTCCACTTTCCAATCCAATGCATCCAACACATTTTATTGTAACGCCACTGGTTTATCTCTCTCATCTTATTAGCTATGATCTATGATGTACTGCAGCACACGTTTTGGGTTTTTCTCTTTTTGGTACTTAAGTTGCAGATACATCTGGCCTCCATTCGCAGTGCTTTGACTGGTTGGCTGCTTTCTTTGATCGTACAGCAGAGAGGACAGGACAGTACTCGCCTCTTAAATGCATTCCTAAAGGACACAGAGGACAAGCTATAACCAATCTGGTGGTTCCTTACTTTAGCCCAGCAGGTTGGGAGATGGAATAGATAGGGATATTTACTTATCTAGTTTAAACTTGCGTCTTCCCTCAGGGTTGGTGGTTGTTGGATTATCACTTCATCAGATGTCTTTGGTCAGGGCTGAAGTTTGTTTCTTTTCTTTGATAGGTGAATTGACCCTGTAGGTCTGGCTTTTCCAGATTTTTTCCACTTTACTTTGGCTGTTCATGTTCCCCGGCCATGTTAAGTGTGCCTGGACTAAAGAGAGGTCATTTGGTGCCTAAAGTAACTGCAGAGGTGTAGTTATGGAGGTCATGTGATACCTCTTAAAATCTCCCACTTCTATTGTATATTTTATATTTTTAATGCAACGTTATCACAGCCTCATTTTAACACTTGGCATACAAGCAGTTAATGAACTACCTGGTATGAATGTGTAAACTAGAAACACTACGGAAATCCAATGCCTTCAAAGGCCAAGATAGTTGTGGTGTTAGTATCACTTGTTATCAACTATGGTCAGCAGAGTTATTACCAGAAGAGGGCACACAATATTGCACTTTAAATAATGCAGACTAAACTGTCCTTTCATTAATGTGAAATTCCAGCAAAATGAAAAGTTTACTTTACGCTCTTGGACTAGATTCAATATTTTTCTCTGTAACTACGACCTTCTTACGTTGCACAACCAGTTTTTGGCTCCCTTTCATTTGGGGAGGAGCTGTCTGGAAATTGTCATCACTGAACGCTGCTGAACTGCTTGAGCCCAGGGAAAAAGTCTGAGCTCTTCCCTGCACACCTTGACTGACTTCCAAACCCTGCTCTGCAGACACCCGTTCTTGACCTGTCTGTCTACCCGAGGATCCGTTCTCCATCACCAACACTTTGGTGGACCTGGTCATGGTTCCATGTGAAAGGCCTTGTGCAGCTTGCCCTGTCACTCCACCCATTCCTACCTGTCTATCCATAAGAACCACACCCTGATGACCTTGAAGACCGCCAACCTGCACCAGCCCCTGACTTAGCCCCAGTTGGCCTACTTGAGCCATTGCCTGCTGCTGGGCTCCCCCTGCCACAAGCACTACTTGAGGTTGGGGCTCGACTACATACATGGGCGTAGCGGCATAGTACATAGTAGGTTGTTGTATGAGCAGAGATGGACTAGAAATCATGATCTTGTCCTGTGCAGCTGCTGAAGCCTGAGCTCTCTCAACAACTTTCTCTTCCTGAATGATTGTAGATGATCCAGATGCTACGTTGGAGGTGCTGATGTCGCTGATGTTAACACCCCTGTCCCTGATTGTTTCTGTGTGAGTATGGACATGTGTGTGAGAAGAGGGCCTGACAGGAGACACACGTCTCATTGGGGAGGCATCCACACACCCCCTAAACTCAGTTGATCCCTTACAGATCTCAGCCAGAGTACTGAATTTAGGCCCGAGGTCATTGAGGAATGCAAGATCATTTTCATTCTCAAGGAGGCTGCAGCAACCTACAGAACCTGCCAGGGACCCGTCGCCCTCAAAGTCATAGATCAGCAGCGCATCCTTCTGCTGGGACTGTTGTGCAGCATGGTTGGATTTCTGCAAACAAGCGGAACCAAAATAAATGAGTTGGACTTTAGTTTTCACTGAAATTTAACCAGCTCAAGTCCAGTTATTGCACTAAATGGCACAAAACTGAATTGCAAATGGTTCAAGGTTAAAAAAAAAAAAAAATCATGTAAATTTAAATTGCTCAAATACAACTTTTTTCATCTGTACAAAGGTCTGTTAAAACAAATGTGTGTTACTACAGTCTTTGTTCTATTATTACTTTACAGGAGGTGACTTACATTTTGACCAGCCTATTGTGCTAAATAATATAACCATGAAACTGGAAAGTTTTCAGCAAAAGTTTGAGATACGCACACTTGAATAGTACTCCTCCAGGAAAGCATCAGATAGAGCCATCCCATCGAAGGCCCCGCCTCTGTACTGGGAGAACATGTGCTCCTGTGCTGCCATCATTTCTGCATCAGTTATTTTCCTGTCTTCTCGTCCAGAGAAGTAATGGCCATAGTTACGCATTTCGTCGGTGGTCAGAGTGGTTGCTCCAGCAAATGCTGCCCCTCCAGCCGCCGCTAGTCCAAGCCCCTGCTTCATCTCTAAGCTGGTCTTGCCATTTAATGCCCCATGATCAACTTCCACTGGGACATGCAGAAGAGGAACTTCCTGTGACAAAAATGTGAAATCCCATCAGAGGTAGGCAAACATGATTAAAGGATTCAGAAAAACAAATTAACACGGTGCTAATCCAAGTACCTTGTCTTCTCCTTGTCCCTCAGTGTGATATGAAATCAGCCCTTGTTTCGTATCAAACGGAATGGGCTTAAAATCTCCCAAAGCCGCAGCACCTCCACACAGGCAGAAGAGCAGCAGCAGGGGAACCACTGAAACAAACATTTGCCACAATATCACAATCATCTCTGACAAATCAACTGTTGAATTTGAATTCGACAAAAGGGTTAAACTCGTGCGAAGAACGCTGCGTCACACCCGGGAACGATGATCTATTTCTTTCATAAGCCGTGACGACTCACCCATTACCCCTGCCAGTACGTCAGCTTCGTGAGCCTTACAACTCCAACATTGAAGCAAAAACAGGAATCAAGAACAGCTGACTTACATAGTAGCAATAGCAGTCCCAGGAGCAGAAGCAAGACACCTGCAGCTCCAAAGCCGACAGTCTTTTTTTGACGTGACAAGCAGCTTTTCGTGTTTTCATGGCAGGTGCACACAGTTACATCCACCGTCTGAAAATCATCACACGACAATCCTTGCTGGTCCTTCACCTCCAGCACCACTTTGTAGATGCCTGGCCACAAATTGGCGTGGTCTCGCAGAATGGCTGTGGTTTCTGAAAAACAATATCCAGACTTCATAAGCTGGCTGCACAAGTTAAACAAGTTTGCATCTTATGTTTGTAAAAAATGTTGTGTTTATTTTACTGAAGTTATGAAGCCAAGATTTAAGTTTTTGGTCATTTTGTTGGCACAGTAACAAAAGTTCAGTTAATGAGATAACAATTGGTTTAACGGCTAAGGTGGTGCAGTGCAAGCGTCACTCCATGATTAAAGGAGTACTGAACCGAAGTAATAAAACACAATGTGCATTGTAAATGATAGGCAGAGCACAATGCCCCTGGCCATTGTTTTTCGGATTTGAAATTATTAAAGAGCAAACAACCTTTTAATTTTGTTTTACTGCAACTCTGATGAGTTGTTTTGTCCTCTTCACATAGTCTTACCATTCAAATGCTCCACTGTCCATTTCCCTTTGCTGCTCCCTTCAATCACACTGAACTCAAATGGCGCTGCATTTGGGAACTCGTCATTGTCTTTGGCTGTGGCATAAATCACGCTGTCCTCGAGGCACATAGTGTGAATTTTAGTGGTCAGTTTGGGACAGTCGTCATTGGTGTCCTTCACCTGAATCGCAATCGTCCCTGTGGCAGTTTTTGAGGGACTCTCTGAAAGCCAAACAAACAAACAAACAAACCAACAACAAAAAAAAAAAAAAAAAAAGAGAAAAAAGAAAAAAGTGGATCAACTTGAAAACATGAACACGGTGTGTACAGCGGAATAACGACAACAGCACTCACCTTTACTAACACATATGATTTTGGCATAATACGTTCCATTGATCAAGTACTTGGACTCTCTGTCGGGCAGTTTATTCAGCCGGATGTCTGCAGTATTCTCATCAATAATCAACCAGTTGTCCTCATCGTGGATTTTCACATACCTGGAAGAATGAAAATCCACACGTGAAGACACAAAAATAAGCTACTTGTGTCAGAAACATTCAATCAAAGCCATATTGCTGCTTTCACCGTCAGGCTTTACCTTACGTTGGTGGCTTTCTGTAGCGTGTCACTGTCAATGGCAGCATAATTGGTGATAACATTGTTGATGGAGATGGACGACTTGTCCTCAGAAATGGACACTACTTTGACTGTTGGTTGGAAACGAGGGCCTTCCTTCTGATTGATCACATTGATTTTAATGGGGTAGGATTTTGGGACAGAGGGCTGAATCACAGTCTTACTGCCAAAGTTGTACTTTGCTTTGTTGGAAACAGCCACTTCCAAGTTGACCACCTTCAGTTCTTCATAGTCCAGGGCCTAAATATTGAATAAGAACACACAGGATATGAAGTTCACATCGGCTTTCATAACATTACTCTGCAGACTGAATCATTTTATTAAGTCTTGTTTTTTTCGACAACGGTATGTTGTCAGTCAAAACGAGATGACTATATTTTACCTTGTTAACCATGATAATTCCCTCATTGGTCTTAGAATCAGTGGTGATAGTGAAGTAGCCCGCCTCATTCCCTGAAACTATTTCATAGACAGCCAGCCAGTTGTCAGTGTGAATCAGATCCATGTCAACAGCTTTGACCCTCATGACTTCTGAATTGATGGTGTTCTCTTCCACACTCCCTTCATACTGCAAATAAATAAATCAGTTAAAATGCTACTTCAAAAAAATAAAAAAAGTAAAAAAGAAGCCTTCACATGTGAACATTGTGTCACACCTACCGTTTCTTTTTCCAGGGTGGGAATATTGTCATTTATGTCCAGAATTTTGATCTCAATTTCTTCAGTTCCGGTTATTGCAGATGCTTGTCCCCCCATGTCAGAGGCACTGATAGTCAACTTATAGGTATCTTTTGTCTAAAAAATAATTAATTAATTAATTAAAAATAAAAAAGGAGCAAATCAGAAGTATGACAGCCTGATTAATGCCTATTTTATAGTTCCTCATGGCTTGTTGATGAACATTCTGTGAAAATATTCGGTGAAACTGGTTTTATTTTACTCAAACAGATAAATATGTTGCTGGTTTATGTGGCTTTTTGCCACTTTTGATGTTATGAATTTCAGGCTTTTACAAAAAATGCATTAGCAAAGGCAAAGAATTTGAAAAAACTAGGGTGGCAAAGTAGCTCACCTCCCTGTCCAGGTTGTTACTTCGAACCATGACCTCTCCAGTCTGAGAGTTGATGAAGAACAGTCCAGCTGTGCTGCTCTGCTCCACAATACTGTAGTAGATTTGGGATCTGATTGTGTTCTCTTCATCTGCATCAGTTGCTATCACTTTCATGATAACAGTGCCTAGAAATCACAAAAGCAAATCAAATAATGCAGATGACAGAGTAATGGTCAAAATACTTTTGATTTCCAGAGCCATCATCAATAATATACTTATGAAGTCTTAAAATACCTGTTGCACTAGATTCATTGACGTATCCAATTTGACTCTGTTTAATGATCGGTGCGTTGTCGTTCTCATCTTCAACAGCAATTTTGAGGTCAATATCATATTCAGCGCGTGTCCCATTGGTGAATTTTGCATGACCTTTTAACTGCAAGGAAAGATATTGAAACCCCTTCCTCGCTAAGCATATGACTGTATAGGCTTTATATTTTACAAATAGGATTTGTAAGTGGTCTTACATTGTATAGGGCAATATCCTCTCGATCCAGAATGGTATGGACTTTCACAAAGCCAGTGACAGCATCAACAGAAAATCTGCCTTGAGGTGGCTCGTCAACACCAGGCCCGCTGAGGTAATAAAGTATCTTCGAATAGTTTGCCTTATCAGAATGAATCTGGGAAAAAAATTTAAAATAAATAAAATAGAGAAAAATGATTTGGACGAGGACTTTCAACTCTCAATGAAAAATGTAAAAGTAGCTCATTTACTCTGGAGTTTTCATTATGATGGAATGTTTTTTTCTTTTTAATTAGATTCTGATTGTCATTACAATCACACAAATGACCTCAATGACATGATGTATGACTTAATCTGGCATTCAAACTGCTTTTGTTGCAATAACACAACGATCGTGATTACTCAAACTGAGGAAAACATAAAATACACCCCTTGCTCTTGAGCGCCTTTTGTCTGGCTTTGAATTTCAGCCAATATCTTACTGCTGATATGAAGTTAGACAAGCCTATGCACATCAAATATGAGTTCATGCCATTAGACACATTAATAAAGTTGCCATTTATCATTTCGTTCTACTTTGGCACTGACTCATAATGAAGATGTAGATTAACCAGCACCTCAGCAAAGCTGTTCTCACGCTAAATCAGCCTAAGATTTCATGAATGATAAATGTTCAAAAGAATTTCATGTCACTGCACCTGCACAGAGCATGTAGATATATATTTTTTTAAATGACTGTAAATTAAGTCTTTGGATATAAAATTTTTAAAGAACAGCACAAACTTTAGCAATATACTGCAAGCCAGTGTAATCCACGTTCTCCTTTAGCTTTCTGGGAGCAAGGATCCACTCTCTTTTCTGTCTGTGGAGCTCATTTCCTTCTGCCTCCACAGGAACAGGCTGCAGGTAGACAAAAGAGAGGAAAAGTGAATTAGCGACAAGGTGGTATGATTACACAACAACAGTCTATCGTCACGCCTGACTCAGCCATCAGACAGTTGCTTTCAAATTTTCTTTATCATGAGGGGCAAAAGATAACAAAAAATAAATAAAATAAAAAAACTCATTAACATCAAATGTTACTTACAGTGAAATCTACGTTGTTTTTGAAAGTTGAAAGCATTTTAATACAAGATTACTGGACCATAAATTATATTTTGTAAAAGTTTTAAACTTTCTCTGATCTGACAATGAGACCAAAGTTTTTCCACCTGATGAGTGTAATCAGGAAGTTTTTTTTTTTTTTTTTTGGCCCACAGATCCAGCACAGTGTAAATAAGGCCTGTGGAAAAGCTGAGGAGGAAATACAGAGCAGTGCGAGCAGGAACAGCACGCATTGACTTCTTCTCCCCATCGAAAACACTCGATGGTTTAACTTCTGTCACGGCAGACAGCGAAGGACCACACCTGTACAAAATCCGCTATTCTCCAACATGTTGCGCATTCACAGGCGTTCACTCACCGTCGGGAAAATCGCCAGCAGGATGAAAACGCTGCACCTCATCAGCCGGGCCATCACTCACAAAATCCTAAAACTTAAACAAAAAAAGGAATGAAAGAAATGTGGAAAGGTTTCGGGAAGGATCGCGTCAGGTTAACTAACTGTGGTCTATTGTCGGTTTCGTGTTGACTTTGACCCCTCGGAGGTTGGGAAGCAGCATTACAGCGCACCGAGAGGCGGATCCTCGGTGTGATTGCTCACTGCTGACGGGCTGGTTGGTCCTCTGCCTGCACTGCTGCCTTTTGTTACAAACCACCCACCCACGGAAGTGGACCGAGTCTCCGAGCGAATTACTACTGATCTGGCTTCAAAACCCACTCCAAACCAGTTGGATATGCATCCTCAGTATGTGTGTGCTGAGAATCTGAAATGACATTGTGTAAAACAACAAAAAAAAAAACAAAAAAACAACAAACAAACAAAAAAAAAAATACCAAAAAAACGAAATAAAATACACACCATTTTATAATCTCTTTGCAGGTGTTAAATGTCCTGTGTTTGATTTTTTTGACATTCACTTTTAAAAATGATACATTCCCTTTTCTACCAACTTTGCCACACATCTGTAAAACTTCACTTAGACCTGAGAAATTCCTGAGCGGGCTTGACTCCTGATAAACATCAGCTGCATAGCATATTGAAGAGTATACCAACGTGTGTGCTGGATTAGTTGCGCAATGTACGCAGACAAAGGGAACAGCTGGAATTGTGAGTCTGCATTGCCAAGTTTCACGCAGCTTAAACTCCCCTTAGTCAGCCATGTGTCAAGAGATTTCTCTCACATGAAATGTCCAAATGAGATTGTGACAAAGTAAGTCTAACAGCTGTCTGCAACACATTTCCCTTAAGTGACTCCATTTAGCAATCAGTAACTATTCATTGGCCTCCCTCAACGCCCAACAACACAAACAGCTCAACGGTCAATGTGTGGTTTCTGTGGAACTATATCATACGTGAGAAACTGATTAGAAAAACAGATACTCACAATGTTGTAAATCAAATGTGTCCAACCTCTATAATCTCTGTAATGAATTTGCAAAAGGTTTGACAGGGAGCTTAAAGATTTCTGCAAAGGTTTTAATATGGCACAGTGACTCTTCCAGCAGGCTGGTCAGATATACCAGTTCAGTCAGAGTGACAGGAAGTGCTTCTGGATGATGTTCCTCTTATTAACATTTCAGAAAACTGAAAAAACTATTTGTGTAACAACTTGTTTTGACTGACTGATATACATTTTATGCTGGTGTGTCTTTGCAGTGTACGAGTGAGGGTGTAGGCTTTTGTTACCATTGCATTGCACACATTAATCCATATTAAATCAGTATGGTATGAGATTTGTTAGCAGGAGCAAGAACATTTTGTGACTGATCTGTGCTACGTTATAACATCACTGAGGTTATAATGGTGCAGCTTTTTATGGAAAGGCCTTTCAACTTCAACATGATCGTTTTGGTAGCTGTAGATTGGGATGCTCCTCAACTATATGGCATATATATTTTGTGGAGTTGTTCTTTTTATAACAATAGGCTCCACAATTTAAACACTTATTTGGAGCTCAATGTAAGTACATCTCAATAGGAACCAAAAAAAAAAAAAAAAAAAAAAAAATATAAAACACTTTCACCTTCAGTTCAGTCCATACAATGTTTAACACTGGTTTATGTGGTTCTAATAACTTTGCTAATAACTTTGCTTCACCAGCTAGCTACAGTGGGATTCAAATGATAATAATGAACAAACATGAATTAAAAAATACACTAATAATCAGCAGACACTAGTCACACTATAGAAACAAACAAGTGATGAAAAAACTCCCGAACACCATCAAGCTATTTCTCATGCACTAGGCCTCTGACATTACGTTTGTGCCCCACCCTGCTTGTCATTTGGCGTTCATCCAAAGGGAGTGGAAGAACGGGTGGAGCAGCTGTAGATGTAAAACTTTCTTGCCTCTGGGATATATCTCTCATAAAGTACAACTGGATCAGTACAAGCTCATAAACTTTGTAAAATATAAATTTATATAGTTATGTGTTGTCCTCGCTTGACATTTGTTTATGTAATCCTGTTTAGTCCACACAAGCAATCATATCACTACAACTTGTGTGAACCTCACTGGGGTGATGCAACTTTTTAGTCATGGTAGTTTTGCCACAGGGAATCATAATGTATGGAAAGTGCAGGGGGAGAGGTCAAAAGAAAATCATCAGGTTAATGTGTCCAAACACACCTTCGCACATACACCCAATCCTGAGTGCAACAGTATGTCCTTTTCATTTTTGCTTGAAAAAGAAAGGAGGGTATTTTGCTGAGCCTGTTTTGGATTTGCTGTTTACTAAGTTCTTTCATTATGTCTACAGCCATGATTCACCCCGGTCTTCCTGACATTTTTCTCACCTTTCCTGTGGCAGCCCCATGCAGTCTCACTTCCCTTGGCTCTCTTGAACAATAACACAGAGCCTTGTTACACTAAATCCAAATGTGAACATTTTGAAGGGCACTGTCCCCATGTTGTTGACGCTGGACACAGTTGCTTTTATCAGCAGTTTATAGAGATAGCTGAGCACTTTGCTGTGGGAGCAGAGCCTCCCCCACACCAGGCTCCATTCAGCTCACATTCCTGCGGCGTTAAATGAGGAGCCCAGTTCTGGTCCTGCGACGGCAGAGTTGCCGAGGAGGATAAAGGAGAGAGGAGGAGCATGCAGGGTTCAATCTCTACCCGAAACCAGAGCGAAGTTTCTCCCTCCACATTCTCTTGAAAGACAAAACACATAAACAAATAGCAGTTTTAAGGGTAAATGCAAAGAAAATATAAACTAGAAGAAAATAACTCTTCTTTCACCATCAAGAGCACCTGCTCAGCTTCGACAGGAACCATGCTATAGTTGCTTTGCATCTTTACATCTCATAACCTCCAACTTTCATTCTTCCATGGGGAATTTCATGGTGTCTGGTTTGACTCTGAGGGTTTTGCAAACAGCCTGAAAATTGATTCCAAAGTCACACCAGCTG